>NC_060121.1:482971014-483251014 GCF_021461395.2 Schistocerca americana
TGGTCTGACATCAGCGGGGCGGCGGCGCGGCGAGTGTCCAGCTATAACGCGAGCGCGAGAGAGAGTCAATTATCAAGCATTCTCGTGGCTACCAAACGTGCTGTTAATACAGTCGTGGCGGATACCAGTGTCGAGCAAACTTTGGCGCCAAAAGTGTAGCACAGCATTCTCGGTCGCACAAAGACATGTGGTGGACGGTGAACGGTCGGCATCGACAGGTCTGAACGTGCCCAGGTAAACAACTTTCGCGCCAAAAGTGTGGCAGGGCGTTCTTTGTGGAACGGCCGACTGTTGTGTGATTCAGCTCCGAGGCAAACAAATTTGGCGGGAAGCGTGCGGAGGCGACGAATACACATGTTGAACGGACAAGGAACCGCTGTGACGTCAAACTCGGCAAGTTCCAGCATGTCCAGCAAAACCATATTTACAACGTGGGAGTGATCGCTGGGCCCGCTGCTAGCGCTGGCTGCCCCCAGCGCACTGGCCGCTGGAGCTCGCACCGGCCCGGCGACTGGACCCCAGCTGCCCGGGAGCAGCTACTGGCTAATGGTGATCGGGGCAGCCTCCTCTACAGGTGACGATATGAACTAAGTCAGTTGGAGCTTGGACCTCATGCCGAGTGCACAGGGTGTTGCTGCGATCTCGAGGATGTGTATTAAGTCAGTTGGGGCACAACTGCATGACTGTAATAACTGAAATAAAGAGTCCTTTTTCCACCTTGTGACTTAGCTTAGTACAAGTGACACGATTCCAATAATGTAGCGGTGGAATCATAAGTGACGACGTAAATTCAAACTTCGTGGACTTAGGTTAGTGGATGAGGCCCAATTGGCCGATTTTCCCGCCATCTTTAATCATGTAATGGCGGTCGAGATATGAAATAACCCAATTGGACATGTACCTGATTTAAATAATAATAATTATTATAAATGATAATAAATAATTATAAATGATAGAAATTAATAATAAATGATAATAAATAATAAAGTGAAGCCTGCAATTATCCTGCTGGAATTCGAACTTCCAGCCATTTTTTCTTCTGGAGGTTTAGGTTAGTGGACCTATTTTCCCGCCAAAATTGAAACTTCCCGCCATCTTTCCTCGAGTGTTAGGTTAGTGGACGTAGCCCAATTGGCCTATTTTCCCGCCAAAAACCGCAGTCTTGGACGACGTCATGTGCTGTTGCCAACTCTACATGCCGCCATCTTGGATGACGTCATCGCCGCCATCTTGAATAAATTTGGCAACAATGTAATGTGGGGTGACACTCCCCCCCCCCCTTATTCCACTACTTACGATACCACTGTTGGTGAATAACGCTTCGTCGCTAAATAGAAAGCGTGCAAAAAATTATCATCGGCCTATAATTTCTCTTCTGCCCAGTGGCAGAACAGTACACAACGTTCAAAGTCCTGGTGCATAGAAATTTGGTGCGGGTGCAATCGATGTTGATGTAGCATTTTCACACCGACGTTTCTGAGATGCCCGATTCTCGCGCAATTTCTCTGCTACTGATATGCGGATTAGTCGCGACAGTAGCTAAAATACCTACTTGGGCATCATCATTTGTTGCTTGACGTTTCACATGTGGCTGAACACTTCCTGTTTCCTTAAATAGTGTAACTATCCGACGAAAGGTCCGGACACTTGGATGATGTCGACCAGGATACCGAGCAGCATCCATAGCACACGCCCAATGAGCATTTTGATCACAATAACCAGACATCAACACGATATCGACCTTTTCCGCGATTGGTAAACGGTCTATTCTAACACGGGTAATGTATCACGAAGCAAATACCGTCCGCACTGGCGGAATGTTACGTGATACCACGTACTTATACGTTTGTGACTATTACAGTGCCATCTGTCACAAAGTGAAAAAAGTGGTCCAACTAAAACATTCATATTTCTTTACGTACTACACGAATATGTAACAAAAATGGGGGTTCCTATTTAAAAAAACGCAGTTGATATCCGTTTGACCCATGGCAGCGCCATCTAGCGGGCCAACCATAGTTCCATCTGGTTTCCCCCTTCCAAGCTAGACGATTTTCGTTCTTTGTAGTTTTTTTCGTGAGAAATTTGGCCCGGTCACTATCAATGGACCACCCTGTATATACAGAAAATTCACGTGAAAGGATAATAATAACAGTATGTGTGTAACCAGTATAATTCCATCACTTAACCGATTGAGCTATATTGACTACATGAAGAAAACAAGCATATATTTTATTCATGAAGAGTAACGTGATCATAATCTCAGTAACTGGTATATCACTGAAAAAAAATTGTAATAGTTTTATTATAATGGGAAAGTGGCAAGAAATAAAAGAGAAACAAGGTTTTAGATTAGAGAAAAATTATTCACGTAAAAATCGTACATTCGATGTAGTATTTCAGGGCTATCACTACAATTGGTATGTATCTTCTTAGAACCTGTACATTATCTTCTAAATAATGCTTTTTGGTTGGCAATAAATTCAGCACTTATCTCAGTCCAGCCAATAGATGACTCGCAGTACTCCGATTTTTGACACACGCATTTCATCTGCTTGTTTTTTGATTTAGCGGTCATGTGCGAACGAAGGTGGTGCGTAAGATCGTCAGTATGTATACTATTCACATGTAGGGAGTTTACAACTTCACTGTATGCGGCCTCTATGCTAGGCAACCAACGATTCAGTCTCTCCAGCGCACGACGTATGGCATAGTCTAGATCGTATAACTTCACAACTGACAGATGTTTCAGATAGACGCAGTTGTCACCTGATTTCACGCATAAGGCACATTCATCATAAACGGTAGTAATACGAAGTGTCGCACCAGTACGACGAATGTCTGGGGGGGGGATTGAGTTGAATAATATTCGGTGGTCATCTGCTGACTGATGTAGCGCTCTGCACCGTACATCTTATCCCAGTCGAACTTGGAAATTGGCACTTTAACACACTTGGATACATTTTCAATCTCCATTACAGCTTGGACATGATGCACCTCTGTAGCAATGTTCAGACGTTTGGATCCACTGGAGGTTAAATTGTATGTTGTGGTCAATAGTGTGGATGCACTAGACGTATTCTTCTTATCTATGGCTCCTCTAAACTTGCACGGTCATTGCTGCTCCCATCATTTAAAAATTTTTTTAAAAATATTTTTAAATTTTAAGTACTGCTTTTACCAGATGACGGTATATTGGACGTGAATGGTGGGGAGTGACTATGGGACAATGTTCAACGTTACCATGTTATAAGTAGCGCACCGATAAGTGGTGCGAAAGCGGTTGCAGATTTAATAAAAATCATTCATACAGCCAGTGAAGAATTTTCTTTGAAAAAATTTTACCGGCCGCGGTACCCGTGTGGTTTTAGGCACTTCAGTCTGGAACCGGGTGACTGCTACGGTCGCAGGTTCGAATCCTGCCTGGGGCATGGATGTGTGTGATGTCCTTAGGTTAGTTAGGTTTGAGTATTCTAAGTTCTAGGGGACTGATGACCTCAGAAGTTAAGTCCCATAGTGCTCAGAGCCATTTGAACCATTTGAAAAAATTTCTGTAGATGTCATTAGGCAAATTCGACAAGAACGGAATGCGGAAATTTCTTAACATATTGTTAGTAAGACAGACATTTTTATAACATACAGGGTATTCGCTATTACAGTTTTTATAACTATTTTTTTTAATCTTCATGTTGAACACCTACTGTTCCTCATCTTCCTTTGTTGTTTTCTATTATTCCACTATTGATACCCCTTCTTCTCTCCATATTGTCGTTTTCTGCCTCTGTCCATTTTGGTTCCGATTTTCTATTTCCCCTGCTTTGAAAACATTCTAAATTTTGTGCTTTATTCTTAAATGGTTTCTTTCTATTGTTTCATTAACCGTGAGGTTTCTTCCTCATTCTTTTCTTATTTATGTAATCTACAGTGTTGTTGATTTCTTTCTGCAGAAATATAGGAATATTTACCTCGTTAGCCTGTTTGCACTCATTCGGTAGACGTGTCCAAAGAAGATTAACCTTCACTCTGGCATTATTTATGATATTTTGTGTATGTTTTGGTTGATCTCCTCATTGCTTGTCACGTTTTAACCATCTGTAGTTTGTACTGAACCCATTATTTTTTAATAATCTGTCTTTCAGGTAACTGTATGCTGTCCATGTAACTTCTAGTTCATCAATAAGCGTTCAGATGCATATAACTATTTTGGGTTTACCGCTGTGGTCCAGTATTTTAGTGTTATGTTTCTAGATAGCCATTTCTTTATTTAGACATTTTTGTCAGACCTAATGCTCTTCCTATTTTATTAACTCTTACATCCAAGCGAATCTTTTAGTCCATTCTGCAAGAAGTTTTCTCCAAAATACTTAATCTGCTGACCCGCTCTATTTTACGTATTTTTGTTTCTATGTATTATGATGCATTTCTATATTCATAATGAATATTGTTTTTCACTTGAAAAAGCTGAGACCACAACTTGAGTAACTGCTATTGTGAGATTTTCTGGAAGAAGTGCTAAGTCGTCTGCAAAGCGAGGCAAATTGCTGCTCCAAATTCCAAATCCTCGCCGTTCTGTTCTGATACACAATGAAACACTAACAGTAACGTTTATTTCAAATGGACTAAGATATTTCTCTTACAAATTGCATTTTAGAAACAGTGTTCTATAGAATGCCACGAATTATGTTTGCTAATTTTTCTTTAACGGTACTTTTTTAATGATTTCGTTTCTTGTTACTCTCTCTACAGAATCTAATGCTTTTTAGAATTCAGTTAATGATTCTTTTATAATTTTCCCCTGTAAGATTCTGTGGTGAATTGTTGATTATGCTTTAAAAACTGTTCCGTGTAGGATTTCCTTTCTGAAAACCACACCGTTATTCTTCCAGCGGTTTATCTAAAGCTGTGTCAACTCGGTCCAGAAGATTTTTTGATAATATTTTGTATTTCACTAGCAGAACTAACACTCTTCTGAAATCGTTGGCATTTTGTTTGTCTCCCTTTCTTATGAAGCAGGTGGAGTAATGGTATTTTGCAAGCTTCTGGTATTCTCTGTTTTCCAAATGTCCCAAAAAGCACGTGTAGGTAGGTAAATGTCTTAAAATGCTTGGTTCTGCCCTTTTCAGTAATTCGTTTGTAGTCCTCACGAATTGCTTCGTTGTTATTGACTTTCATGACGGATTCGCGAATTTCTAGCGTTGTTCGTGGCCAAATTTCCTCAAGATATGCTGACATTCCTGAATATAACTGGACACTTATTATAATTACAATTATTATCATTATGTCATAGAATGCGAAGTACCGTTTGAAATGCATGCACCTGTCAGTAGTTTGCACATACTCAGGTACGAGGGCCATTTGGTAACTAAGGCCCGATAGGCCGCGAAAAGAAACGAGAGAGAAAATCCGATAAAACTTTGTGCACATGTATTGGGCAGTGTGTCTAGTATGCCTGTCGATCGCGTGACGTTGGGCTCTTTAGTAATGAGCACATAAAGATGCCTAGACCAAAAGTATCACCTGCGAAGTATGAGTGCCCGCAGTGAGGTTGAGCCTGATTTCATGCAACCCCACATAACGTACCTGTCATGCAGTTCCTTCTTCATGACACTTTTCAAGCGCACACTGCAGAGGGAGGCAAAGAGGACGCCGTTACAACGTTTTCAAATGGCTCAAATGGCTCTGAGCACTATGGGACTCAACATCTGTGGTCATCAGTCTCCTAGAACTTAGAACTACTTAAACCTAACTAACCTAAGGACATCACACAACACCCAGTCATCACGAAGCAGAGAAAATCCCTGACCCCGCCGGGAATCGAACCCGGGCGCGGGAAGCGAGAACGCTACCGCACGACCACGAGCTGCGGACCTCTGAGCACTATGGGACTCAACTTCTGAGGTCATCAGTCCCCTAGAACTTAGAACTACTTAAACCTAACTAACCTAAGGACATCACACACATCCATGCCCGAGGCAGGATTCGAACCTGCGACCGTAGCGGTCGCGCGGTTCCAGACTGTAGCGCTTAGAACCGCTCGGCCACTCCGGCCGGCACAACGTTTTCGATGGGAAATATCTGATCAACCAACTTACATCCCGGACTTGGCTCCTTTGACGTTCACGTCTCCTCGTATGAACTGCTGACTGTGAAGACAACATTTTGACACAGATAATGAACTGTAAACCGGCATAGAGAAGTGGCGGAAAGCACTGGCGGCTACCTATTATGAAGAGGGTGTTGGAAAGTTGGTACAGCGTTACGACAGATGTCTAAGTCGGGGTTCTGAGTATGTAGAGAAGTAGCAGGAAGGCGTATCGAACTGTTTCAAATAAAACATTTTTGATTTTCACTGTGGTTTCCATTTCCTGACCAATCGGATCTTACTTTCCGAACAGTCCTCTTAAAAGGACAGATGATTGAAATCACTTTGGGATCGTGACAGTGAATACTCAGTATAGCTTTACAGCGTTTAGTACCGACCTTCCTGAAACATCGACAAGAACATATAGTTGCCTGGTGTCGATCTGCAGCCGCTTACGCGGATTTGAAATTCAGTGCAACACGAACATGGAAAAGATAGAAAGGTACTACTGCGTTAGAGCTGACTTGCCAGTAATTAAAGCTGTGACGTAATTGAATACTGCCAGACCGAAGCGGAGTGGCGAGGAAATGAAGAAAAGCAGGCCGCGTCGAGCCTCGTCGTGGCATCAAAAGAATCACGCGCCCTCGGCGGGAGCAGGTACTCGCCTTGAAATGGAGCGGGAATGTGTGTCAGCCAGCCAGGTAGCAGGCGCTCCTGCCAAAGGCAGCGCCCGTTTGATCCGCGCGCGTCCACTCGCCCCCCCACCCAAGCTCGGTGGTCGACCCCCCTCCCCAGCAGCTCCGCGGCCTACCGCAGCGGCCAGGAACGCATCCTCGCCACTTATCTCGCAGGACCCCGAACTCGACGCGTCTCGACCATGTAGTGGCCACAGCGCTACAGTGTTTGTGTGCTTTTGTGAACTTCACAGACTGGCGATCACGTCGTCTCCCTTTTCCATTCCGCCGTCCGAGAATCAGTTCACGGAGGAGGTATCTCGTAGTTACTTGAACTGTGCATCAGAACAGCTAGCGGCCGCTGGACGTTGTGGTTTCCTGGCGAGTGTAAGTCCCCGCGTACAGTGCGCTGTTTGTGTTGTGCTTGTGTGTGTGTGGTTCACTGCTAGGCATACTTAGGGCAGCGCTGCTAGTGCGTGGGCGGCGGCCCGCCCTACCTCACCAGTGTTTTCTTTGGAACGGCCGCTATCGCTGATCGTAAAGCGACAAACTGCCCCACCAGAGGAAGCGGCCAATTAGGACAGCTGTTCGCTCCAATTTATGTGCCTCCTACGCACGCGTGCCGCGCAGAAAGCTGCTCTGTCGCTCCCGCTTTGTCACGCGAGCTCTTCAAGTTGCAAATTACATTAATAGCCACTACTGTCGACGGCCAGTTACTGGTTTGGGTCGTCTGTAACGTTAATCATTTATGACAAGAGCAGCTGAACACGACCATGTTTCTCTCTCCCCTCTTACTGTTAGTTCGCAGATGCTACTAATTCATCTTGAAATGTAAAAGACACAAACACATGTTCCACTTTGTCCTAGTATGTAATTATTTTGTTAACAGTTTTCTATTACTTGTGCTTACCACTTATGCACATTATGTCACATACTAACGCACGATATGCCGCATTTGTTCAGAAACCAAAATTAATTAACTATCTGAATGTAAATGTGTGTCGTTATGTTTATCTACCTAGGATATTTATATGACGTGAACGTGAAATAATAACAAAAGTACACGTTTATGTTTAGCTGCCATAATATTTATGTAGGTGGACGCGAAATAAACAGTTATAGAAGACGTGAATCATGGACTACAGCGTTCACAAGAAATGGTTCAAACTCAGTTTCAGTCCAAGAGTAAACGGTTATCGATCGAGTGTGGCATGATGTGCAAACATGATTCACTGCAAATTACTGCGGTGATGCGTTCTGATCCAGTATATTTCCAATCGTCAATTATAAAAATACGTCATAATAAAGCAAAGAACTAGTCTGTTCCACCAAAAATGTGGTACTGTAACAACATGACACAGAAATTCTTTCTTAAACATTGAGCTCTAGTAATTCCCAGCTATTATTCTTGTTAGTTACACTGTTTCATTTGCTGTTAAACATTCATCAGAAACTTCTCATTACTCTTCATAACTAAAAAAATTAAAATATTCGTTTGATAGTTTCGGTCACAGAAAAGGGTGAAATCGAACGTGAAGACAGTGTCTATACCACATGTAACATACTCGTAAGCATCTTTCTGAAAGTATCTTATTCAATAATTTTTCGCTGAACTGAGTACAAGTAGTTATCCATTCTAGATGCTCGTATTATCCGAGAAAAATGGCGAGTTCACCTTTTTACGAGTTACCGTTTTCATCGCAACTTCGGGTTATACTAAGGTTTACACCACAATTCCTTTGATACTACAGAGTTCCTTTAGAGTAGAGTGGTCCAATCTTTTAGCTAATCTGGGGCACATTGCATGAAGAGTATTTTAGAGGCCATATACAATATTCTGAACACCAACAATAATCGATGAGGAAAAGTAAAGGGGGACGGGGAGGGGGGCTTGGGGGCGAGTGTACCAGTGAGAGAATATGGCGGGAGTTTCAGATGTAAAATATTCAGTTTATCATAAATTTAGAGAAATGGAATTTTATGGACCTTTTTTTTTTTTTTTTTACTTCTTTTACCGATAATGTGATAGACGTTCACTTGTCGGACGTTTACATTTGGTTTGAGCCGCGGGTTGGACACCTCTGCTTTTGAGCTTGTCGCGATGTTCATGCCAACATTTAATCACAGCTGCAGTGCTTCACACCAAACTGAGTGAATTACGAATAGTGTTTGCTGTTGGTTTCATCGCCGTCATTGGTATGTGATAGATGCTTCTTGAATTACGAAATTTTGCCAAAATGTCTCGTTGTTTTGCACTAACTTTACGTCTTACTATGCCCAAGACATGAAAATTCTCTTATTATGAAAACCATCGCATAAACGATTACCCGTTCTCTTGGTTTTACAACTGGAGCTCTCCCAGAAAGTATCTTTCCATGGACTGGTTACACCGGGTACTAGTTCGTCGAAGGGAAGTTTTTGGTTGTTCCACAAATCCATATACCTATGCAAGATTTTATGGAGGGTTCTCTGATACCACAGTCAATGTATAGTCGGTTGAAAGAAAACAAATGGGATTGTTGTATCTTTACACTTGTACACCCCCGTAAGAGGTTCGAGTCCTCCCTCGGGCATGGGTGTGCGTGTCGTCCTTAGCGCAAGTTAGTTTAAGTTATATTAAGAGGTGTGTAAGCTTAGGGACCGATGACCTCAGCAGTTTGGTCCCATAAGACCTTACCACAAATTTACAAACTACGCTTGTAAGCTTCGTTGACAAATTATGTCATACACTTGTACATCCTTCGTAAAAGACATCATGAACTCGGTAACAATAATAATGTAACGGCACTTTGTTTCCCACACTATGGATTTGGCCTTTAACTTCAAGTACACCTTGCAAACCACGGTAAAGTGTATCATTAGGATCCTTCGCATCGTTTCCAGTCGGGCTTTGTCCTACGAAGTCTCTTTCGGATAGCGTAACGAATTACTATATGGCTCCATAGTTGCCAGTATGTATATCTTTGTTTTAGAATATGTACTACAGATGTACAGTTGTGGACAAAACGAGTGAGACCCCTCGCCTTTTCGTTATGCTGATCCGCACAGCTTTGAAGTCTGCTACACAGCATAACAGGCACGGCGACGAAGTGCTACCAACATACTATGCACAGGCTTGGAATTGAAAAACTATCCGAACTTTGTCAGACTGTTTTCAGTCATGTGTAAGACTATATTAACGCTGAATAGTGTGTTAAACACAACACATAAATATAAAATATAAATGAAAGAAGAAACGCTAACTAGTGAACTGTACAAATAAAAATGAATTCCAGCTTATCGAGATAACATAACTGTTTTAGTAAGACAAAGTACCCCACATCGCTACGAATTAGCAAAATATTACGCGCATTCGGCCACGAAACGGTCTGTGTCATCGTTCAGACCAGTCACACTAGATTACCGTTGCTGACATACCATGAATGTGTACAAATTTAGCAGTGCTTGAAGATTCATAACGAAATTCTGTTAATGGTGAAAAGGGTTTCAGCGGGCGCGGTGGCCTAGCGGTTCTAGGCGCTTCAGTCACGAACAGCGCGGCTTCTTCAGTCACAGGTTGGAATCCTACCTCGGGCATGGATGTGTGTGAGGCCCTTAGCTTAGGTAGGATTAAGTATTTCTAGGTCTAGGGGATTGATGACCTGCCGGCCGGTGTGGCCGTGCGGTTCTAAGCGCTTCAGTTTGGAACCGTGTGACCGCTACGGTCGCAGGTTCGAATCCTGCCTCGGGCATGGATGTGTGTGATGTCCTTAGGTTAGTTAGGTTTAAGTAGTTCTAAGTTCTAGGGGACTGATGACCTCAGTAGTTAAGTCCCATAGTGCTCAGAGCCATTTGAACCATTTTTTTTTTTTTTTTTTGATTGATGACCTAAGCAGTTTGGTCGCGTAGTTCTTAGAGCCATTTTTTGACCTTTCGCGTTAATTTTCTTTACATAAACGACCGTATCTTTAGATTGCGTTGACATAGAAGCTCACTTTTTTACACCACCAAGAGACCGTATATCGCAGGAAGTGCGACACATTTCCGCTTATTACGTCTGCCCGTACTCGAGGTAAACGGGTTTCAAGGGTTGGGTAGACAGATAGACGGTCAAGAAAGTGAGACTAGTAGGGTTCCATTTTCACCGATTTAGGTGACGAAATCCTAACAACGAATGAATAACTAACCCTACTCTTTATTCGAAATGTTATAGTTGCAGTTGATACATCAGCATGTTAATCGTACTACGCTTTCGATTCAAATCACGTTTACAGGAATGCAAATAAAATCCATTTGCCTATACCCGTGGTAATTCAGATCTCAGTATTAATGCAACCGCGTTTTAGAAGTGAGAGCATTCCCATTCCTAGCTAGCTTAAGAAACCCTTCGGCTAATGAACGTTTTCTGGCTGTGGTGAGTCTAATGGAGAATTCGAAACATTGTGGAATATGTTTGGCAGCTATGTCGCCGTTTATTTCCTGGGGTGGTGCAGAATTATCCTACTAAATTTATTCGATAATTACAGTATTTTGTTATTTCGATAAACATCCCGAATGATCGTCACATAAGCGGTGACATAAAGGTAGAAAACTCATTTTTTTTGAGTCCAGAAATCTCTATAAAACAAAAACTTCAGATCATTTTGCCATTTTCATTCCGAAATTGCCGGCTTATTCATGTCTGGGGTATTAACAGAGGGCTGTTTGCCTGGGTTGTCTGCTAGTGTAGTGAAAGGTGTTAGCTACTGCAAGGGAGGTCTGGTTTGTTTTCGGTTCTAATCTTGATGGAGGCCGATAGACTATCAGTAAAGCCATTTTAAGAAATTCTCGCGCCCCCAATGCGTTTTATTGCTACCTTTATTCTGAACCGGCGTCTTGTGTGGATGTTAGTAGTATGAAACTCTTGTAGAATTTCATACTTGTTACTGCCTACTTTTTCCGCCCCTGTCAATAACTGAATTGACTTAAGTGTGACAACGACTGATTTTTAACAGAATTTCGTTATGAATCTTCACGCTTTGTAAATTTGCACACTTTCATGGTAGTTCAACAACGGTAATTCAGTGTGACTGGTCCGAACGATGACACAGACCGTTTCGTGGCCGAATGCGCGTAATATTTTGCTAATTCGTAACGATGTGAGGTACTTTGACTTACTAAAACAGTTGTCTTACCTCGATAAGCTGAAATTCATTTTTATTAGTACTCTTCATACTAATTTGAGTTTTGTCTTTCATTTATATCTTATATTTCAGTTTCAACACACTAATCAGCGTTAATATAGTCTTACATATGATTAAGAACAGTCTGACAAAGTTCGGTTAGTTTTTCAATTTCACGCCTGTGCATAGTATGTTGGTAGCACTTCGTCGCCTTGCCTGTTATGCTGTGTAGCAGACTTCAAAGCTGTGTGGATCAGCATAACGCAAAGGCGAGGGGTCTCGCTCGTTTTGTCCACGACTGTACGTAGCACAATCGTCAGTAGTCTATCGTGAGCGGTGAGCCTTTATAATTGTTATCATCTCCGAAATACTCCTTCACTTTCAAGATCGACCGGCTTAAAACATGACAGCACGTCTTCGGATTCATTCGATCTTCATCTTTAACGCTCATGATCGAGGATCACAAAAATTGAGCACTACTACCGAACGTGCTGGCGTAGCTTAGCCATGGTCTCGTAGAAAGACAGGATACAGTTTAGCAGTCTGTCAATATCCACATCACAACACACGAGATTCGGGAAGAGGGATTCAGCGCCATCATCTTGCTATCCAGACTTGTGGTTCTTGCGGTATACTGAAATTATATCAAGCTAAAAGCGGTTCCTTCGAAAAACTTACGGTGCATTACTTCTTCAGTGCAGCTAGTGAGCAGACAAGAATTCCGTAATTAATAAAATATAGAGGAAGGATCCAATATTCCCGCTACCTGAATTCCACGATTTGCTCTTCAGTTTAAACAACAACTACCTCTATTTGAGCAGATGGGTATCCTGCACTTCGGAGAAATAACTATGGAAGTTTTCATTCTCGTTTTAGCTGTTTCAGTGAATTGTGAGCAATTTAAGAAGAGCTCAGACAGACTCTTAGATTCAGTTAAATAACGTCAGTTCTGGTTCCATATAAAAAAAACTGACAAGAAAGCCAAATGAAGACAAGTGTTCACTCAGAACAAGATGGTAGAACGACATAATGGTCGAATAAACATATTGCACTCAATGTCAGTAGTTTAGAAATATCTTTTCAACAAATGTACTTAGTAAAAGTTGTTGATAACATACTTTCTTTTCTTTCAGCACTTTTTCGTCATACTTTTGTTAGTTAGAGTGTTGAGATAATAATTTATCTGTTTTAAAATTTTGTAATAAAATGTAATACAACTCTTTAGCTCAAAATCGTTATACTTCAACAACATGGCTTACTGACCTGTTGCGGTGAGTGGCCAACAGGAAATCACAAGCCTGTTGATACTTTTGCAGTTCGGGTACTGGCAGTAACGGAAGTTGTGGGTAATTTGTCGACTTCGGACGTTGAGCACGTAAGAGTTGCGGGATTCATGTGAAATGGGGCTAGTGCTCGGTCTCTAATGACAACGCAGTCCACTTTATAACGCAGGTTACAGAGCAACGAACCGTTGACATCGAAGTCATTTTATAGGTGAAATTTGGGAAGAGGGGCGACAAGCCATGGGATTTTTCTGGGGTAACGCTAAATCATTTTCCGGTCAACACCTTATGAAAAGCTTTGGCTCATTCCTTCCTCTAATGACAACGCATTCGACCCAATCAGACATGAGATGAGCTAATAGAACTGAAGCTGTGATCGTGTGTCGAGAGTCGTGCCTGGCTAGCTCAATTGGCAACTACATTCCCAACGAAAGGCACACTCCTGGGTTCGATTCAAGTTCCGGCACACATCTTTAATCTACTCCGAAGTTTCGTACCTCAGATTTATTTCACCAAGTCTGAATTACCCATTTTGTCAGCATACCATAAGTCGTTTCTACTTTATATCACTTCACAGCATTACACTTAGGCATTCAATCGATGTTGCGAAGTCAACGGCATAGCATTCCTAAGCAGTCATTTGTTTTTCCTCTAACTCATGCCAAATTTTTTCCACTAGCGAGCCGCCCCGGCTTCGCACAGGTAGGTCTACTATCAAGACTCGACCAGTTTCTAGGCATTTTTATTCATAAACAAAACTAAATCAAAATTAATAAGTAGGCACCCAAATTACAATTCAAACTCAATAAACGCGTTTTTCCTATGCCAGAAGTCAGATATAAATCAAGAATCGAATAAAGCAAAGCAATTTCGTTTTTAATACACAAAGCGGAGTCAATAAATCCGTATATCCTTGCCAAGTCAATTCAGCGTTAGTTTGTATTCGTCAAGGTAAGAATACGGCACTTATTTCTGTCACTAACGTAAACTTTCAAAAATACTTCTGCCACTGAGGTAAAAAAGAACAGTTACACTGCCCTCTATAGGTGCTTTGTTGTACTACGAAACTAGTGCCGTCTGTTGGTTTTTTCGTGTACTACACCGTGATGATCGTATCACTGAGGTAAACATCCGAACTACTAAGCTGAGAAGACTCGTGAAACTTTAAATTAGATAGCTTTTTCTTCTTGATCCGATTTTAGTGACATACAGCCTATAAGAACATGTTGACCCAAGATGAGCTCAAGATACCCATAAAAATCCCATGAAAATTTGACTAGTTGTTTTGAACATTAGCGCGTTTAGACAAAGGTTAAAAAATAGTCTTAATTTTATTTATTTTTTTACACTATGCATCACCTGAAGTTTTTGGCAAATATTTTCACTGCACCGACACAATAGTTTTACAGTTTTATTATTTGTATGGATTTACTCGTAAGCTGTCGTTTGTTACCCGAAGTTGTTTTTTTTTGCGTTGTTCTAAATTTTCGTCCAGTTGATAAAAAACATTCTAAAGGCAAGATCGCACTAATGTCTCTTTATTTAATATAACCGGTTAAGACAAACTTTGCTGTCATCTTAACCTTAAAAAATATTTTCGTCATGAAACGCGTTTATTTTAAGTTGAACCTCACACAAATTTCGACCTCACGTGTAAACACGTTTCACAACAAGATTTTTTTAAGGCCTGGAGATGACAGGAAAGTCTGTTCTGTCTTCTCAAAACGAGAAAATTCAGTCGTACATTTGAGTAGAAGCTGTGCGAGACCCCTCCTCCCCCCCCCCTCCCCCCACCCCCCACCACCATCACAGGCCTTTCGCGTATTGGACCGTACTACTCACACCAAATTAGCGACACTGTTCGTGTAGTAACGGCTGTTTTTCAGTCGGAAAACACCAGCCAAGTCTACGACACTCTTGTCACGTGAGAAATCGGGAAACTCACGTGCCCGTATCATTTGGTTCGCAGTAACAGAAGGGCACAGCCCGAGACCGTGCGCCGGCGGGGAAAGTTCCGGCGCGCTGCCCCGCGCCGGGGTGCCACTGAATCAGTGGCCTGGCAGCAGCTGCGGCCCGGGCTATTTGCGTCCACTTGACTAAGAGTGGCTGCGGCTCGACCTGCCCGCCGCACAGTAGCGGTCGTCTGCCTCGCAAACCGGAATACCATTTCGCGACTTTCATTCGCACCTGTTTCCAATTCAGTCATAAAATATTTCTCATATTTCAGGACAGCCAAGAGGTCCTCATACATAATTATTTACTTACTACCGGCTTCAATCTTCTTATAACCTACCGATATCATCAAATTAGTTACCGTCTGAAGATGACCAGAAGAGCGAAATTCATAGCTATTAATTGTTTACCAGCAGTTCCTGGTGGTTTGAAACACATAGTCACGCGTATCGTATACTGAGGTGACACTAGTCACACTGTGTGCATACATACAGTAAGAAGAAAAGGAAAGACGGAAAACTACGTTTAACGACCCGTCAACATTGGGGTTGTTAGAGACAGAGAACAAGCTCAGATTTTGTCAAGGATGGGGAAGAAAATTGGCCGTGTCCTTTCAAAGGGAACGTCCCGCCTGGAGCGATTCAGAAAAATCTGGATGGCCGGACGCGGGTTTGAACTGTCGTCCTCCCAAATGCGGGTCCAGTGTGCTAGCAACTGCGCCACCTCGCTCGGTCATGTGTACTTATGGTGGTAGTATCGCGTACGAAAGGTATAAAAGAGCAGTGCATTGGCGGAAATGATACATGTGGAAAGGTTTCCCAAGTGATTATGGCCGCGCGACGGGAATTAACAGACTTTGAACACGGAATGGTAACGGAGATAGACGCATGAGACATTACATTTCGGAAATCGTTAGGGAATGCAGTATTCGGAGATCCACAGCGTCAAGATAGGGACTGCAAGTGCTGTGTTCGGATGCAGGCTGAGTTGGCATCCCTTCGCTCCCAGCTTCAGGCCGTGTTGGCTTCGGTCACACAGCTTGAGGCTGTTGCCAATGGGCATCACTGTGGGGGTCCGGATGGGGGTTTGTCGGGGACGGCCAGCTCGTCCCACGCATCCCCTGATCGGGCTACGACTGTGGTTGCCCGGGATACTGCCCGCATTGAGGCTGATCCCTCACCTGTGGTAGAGTGGGAGGTCGTTTCAAGGTGTGGCAGGGGGCGAAAGACATTCCGGAGGGCTGAACGGAAAGTCTCTCCAGTTTGTCTGACGAACCGGTTTCAGGCTCTGTCTCAGGCTGATACTGATCTTCGGCCTGACATGGCTGCTTGTCCTGTTCCAGAGGTTGCCCCTCAGTCTGCAAGATCCGGGCAGTCGCAGAGGGTGGGCTTACTGGTAGTTGGGAGCTCCAACGTCAGGCGCGTAATGGGGCCCCTTAGGGAAATGGCAGCAAGAGAGGGGAAGAAAACCAATGTGCACTCCGTGTGCATACCGGGGGGAGTCATTCCAGATGTGGAAAGGGTCCTTCCGGATGCCATGAAGGGTACAGGGTGCACCCATCTGCAGGTGGTCGCTCATGTCGGCACCAATGATGTGTGTCGCTATGGATCGGAGGAAATCCTCTCTGGCTTCCGGCGGCTATCTGATTTGGTGAAGACTGCCAGTCTCGCTAGTGGGATGAAAGCAGAGCTCACCATCTGCAGCATCGTCGACAGGACTGACTGCGGACCTTTGGTACAGAGCCGAGTGGAGGGTCTGAATCAGAGGCTGAGACGGTTCTGTGACCGTGTGGGCTGCAGATTCCTCGACTTGCGCCATAGGGTGGTGGGGTTTCGGGTTCCGCTGGATAGGTCAGGAGTCCACTACACGCAACAAGCGGCTACACGGGTAGCAGGGGTTGTATGGCGTGGGCTGGGCGGTTTTTTTAGGTTAGATGGCCTTGGGCAAGTACAGAACGGGCAACAGCCTCAACGGGTGCGGGGCAAAGTCAGGACATGCGGGGACCAAGCAGCAATCGGTATTGTAATTGTCAACTGTCGAAGCTGCGTTGGTAAAGTACCAGAACTTCAAGCGCTGATAGAAAGCACCGAAGCTGAAATCGTTATAGGTACAGAAAGCTGGCTTAAGCCAGAGATAAATTCTGCCGAAATTTTTACAAAGGTACAGACGGTGTTTAGAAAGGATAGATTGCATGCAACCGGTGGTGGAGTGTTCGTCGCTGTTAGTAGTAGTTTATCCTGTAGTGAAGTAGAAGTGGATAGTTCCTGTGAATTATTATGGGTGGAGGTTACACTCAACAACCGAACTAGGTTAATAATTGGCTCCTTTTACCGACCTCCCGACTCAGCAGCATTAGTGGCAGAACAACTGAGAGAAAATTTGGAATACATTTCACATAAATTTTCTCAGCATGTTATAGTCTTAGCTGGAGATTTCAACTTACCAGATATAGACTGGGAACTCAGATGTTTAGGACGGGTGGTAGGGACAGAGCATCGAGTGACATTATACTGAGTGCACTATCCGAAAATTACCTCGAGCAATTAAACAGAGAACCGATTCGTGGAGATAACATCTTGGACCTACTGATAACAAACAGACCCGAACTTTTCGACTCTGTATGTACAGAACAGGGAATCAGTGATCATAAGGCCGTTGCAGCATCCCTGAATATGGAAGTTAATAGGAATATAAAAAAGGGAGGAAGGTTTATCTGTTTAGCAAGAGTATTAGAAGGCAGATTTCAGACTACCTAACAGATCAAAACGAAAATTTCTGTTCCGACACTGACAATGTTGAGTGTTTATGGAAAAAGTTCAAGGCAATCGTAAAATGCGTTTTAGACAGGTACGTGCCGAGTAAAACTGTGAGGGACGGGAAAAACCCACCGTGATACAACAACAAATTTAGGAAACTACTGCGAAAGCAAAGAGAGCTCCACTCCAAGTTTAAACGCAGCCAAAACCTCTCAGACAAACAGAAGCTAAACGATGTCAAAGTTAGCGTAAGGAGGGCTATGCGTGAAGCGTTCAGTGAATTCGAAAGTAAAATTCTATGTACCGACTTGACACAAAATCCTAGGAAGTTCTGGTCTTACGTTAAATCAGTAAGTGGCTCGAAACAGCATATCCAGACACTACGGGATGATGATGGCATTGAAACAGAGGATGACACGCGTAAAGCTGAAATACTAAACACCTTTTTCCAAAGCTGTTTCACAGAGGAAGACTGCACTGCAGTTCCTTCTCTAAATCCTCGCACAAACGAAAAAATGGCTGACATCGAAATAAGTGTCCAAGGAATAGAAAAGCAACTGGAATCACTCAATAGAGGAAAGTCCACTGGACCTGATGGGATACCAATTCGATTCTACACAGAGTACGCGAAAGAACTTGCCCCCCTTCTAACAGCCGTGTACCGCAAGTCTCTAGAGGAACGGAGGGTTCCAAATGATTGGAAAAGGGCACAGATAGTCCCAGTCTTCAAGAAGGGTCGTCGAGTAGATGCGCAAAACTATAGACCTATATCTCTGACGTCGATCTGTTGTAGAATTTTAGAACATGTTTTTTGCTCGAGTATCTGGTCGTTTTTGGAAACCCAGAATCTACTATGTAGGAATCAACATGGATTCCGGAAACAGCGATCGTGTGAGACCCAACTCGCTTTATTTGTTCATGAGACCCAGAAAATATTAGATACAGGCTCCCAGGTAGATGCTATTTTTCTTGACTTCCGGAAGGCGTTCCATACAGTTCCGCACTGTCGCCTGATAAACAAAGTAAGAGCCTACGGAATATCAGACCAGCTGTGTGGCTGGATTGAAGAGTTTTTAGCAAACAGAACACAGCATGTTGTTATCAATGGAGAGACGTCTACAGACGTTAAAGTAACCACTGGCGTGCCACAGGGGAGTGTTATGGGACCATTGCTTTTCACAATATATATAAATGACCTAGTAGATAGTGTCGGAAGTTCCATGCGGCTTTTCGCGGATGATGCTGTAGTATACAGAGAAGTTGCAGCATTAGAAAATTGTAGCGAAATGCAGGAAGATCTGCAGCGGATAGGCACTTGGTGCAGGGAGTGGCAACTGACCCTTAACATAGACAAATGTAATGTATTGCGAATACATAGAAAGAAGGATCCTTTATTGTATGATTATATGATAGCGGAACAAACACTGGTAGCAGTTACTTCTGTAAAATATCTGGGAGTATGCGTGCGGAACGATTTGAAGTGGAATGATCATATAAAATTAATTGTTGGTAAGGCGGGTACCAGGTTGAGATTCATTGGGAGAGTGCTTAGAAAATGTAGTCCGTCAACAAAGGAGGTGGCTTACAAAACACTCGTTCGACCTATACTTGAGTATTGCTCATCAGTGTGGGATCCGTACCAGATCGGTCTGACGGAGGAGATAGAGAAGATCCAAAGAAGAGCGGCGCGTTTCGTCACAGGGTTATTTGGTAACCGTGATAGCGTTACGGAGATGTTTAATAAACTCAAGTGGCAGACTCTGCAAGAGAGGCGCTCTGCATCGCGGTGTAGCTTGCTCGCCAGGTTTCGAGAGGGTGCGTTTCTGGATGAGGTATCGAATATATTGCTTCCCCCTACTTATACCTCCCGAGGAGATCACGAATGTAAAATTAGAGAGATTAGAACGCGCACGGAGGCTTTCAGACAGTCGTTCTTCCCGCGAACCATACGCGACTGGAACAGGAAAGGGAGGTAATGACAGTGGCACGTAAAGTGCCCTCCGCCACACACCGTTGGGTGGCTTGCGGAGTATAAATATAGATGTAGATGTAGAAGAGTGCCTCAAGAATAACACATTTCACGCAATGCCTCTCACCACTGAGAAGGCAATGGCCGACGGTCTTCACTTAACTATCGAGAGCAGCGGCGTTTGCGTATTGGTGACAGTGCTAACGGACAAGCTATACTGCGTGAAATAACCGCAGAAATCAAAGTGGGACGCACGACGAAAGTGTCCGTTATGACAGTGCGGTGGAATTTGTCGTTAATGAGCTATGACAGCAGACGACCGACGCTGTGGTAACAGCACTACATAGTCTGCAGCGCTTCTTACGGGCTAGTGGCCATATCGGTTGGACGCTAGACGGTTGGAAAACCGCTACCTGGTCAGATGAGTCCCGATTTCATTTGGTAAGAGTTTATGGTAGGGTTCGAGTCTGGGTCAGACTCCACGGATCCATGGGCCCAAGTCGTCAACAACGCGCTGTTCAAGCCGTGGTGGCTCCACAATGGTGTGAGCTGTGTTTAGATGGATCATTGACTGGAAATATGTTCGGCTACTTCGAGACCATTTGCAGCCATTCATGCACTTAATGTTACCAAACAGCGATGCAATTCTAATGGATGACAACGCACCACGTCACCAGGTCACAATTGTTCCGACTGGTTTGAACAACATTCTGGGCAATACGAGCGAATGATCGTCCAATACGAATCCCATGGAACATTTATGGGACATAATTGAGAGGTCATTTCGAGCACAGAATCCTACATCGGAATCACTTTCGCAATGATGAACGGCTATATAGACAGCATGACTCAGTATTTCTGCAGGGGGATTCCAACGACTTGTTGAGTCTGTGCCACGTCGAGTTACTGCCCTATGCCGGGCAAAAGAATGCCCAACGCCTTATTAGGAGGTATCTTATGAACCCTGTCATCTCATTGTATGTACTAGTCAAATGCGCGTTGAATACTGAGGATGCATACACAGCTGAGAAAGACGGAATGAGGTAATTAATATGGCAAGGAGCAGTGGTCTGTGCAGGTGCTAACTGCGGTGGTGGAAGACTTAAGCCGAACTGGTTTTGTCAAGGAGGTACACTAATGATCGCCATTTGACTGTACCCGAGAGGTACAGTATTCTCGGGTAGGCGACACTGTGGGCGGTCGTCACCAGACGGAGGAAGTAGCGTTCCAACCGTGAGCTCATGGCATGAGTGAGTGTATCACGTTCTGTATGGCTACATGCACAAACATTACAACTGTCACGAAGTTCATTGTTGCGCCGTCTGCTAGATTATTTGAAGTTTCACCCATATAAATTGCAGGTGGTCCAGGAGTTGAGAGGCAAGACAGACATACCTGCAATAACAACGATCAACCATCGTCTCTCTAACAATTGCTGATCTCCGGTGAAGCAAACTTATTCGTGACTGGATATGTCAATACGCATAACTTCAGGTACTGCTCTCAGAAAAATTTACAACGTTTGCATTAAGTACCCCAGGCGACTTCAAAAGTTGTGGCATAGTGTAAAGTTTGAACATAGTAGATTATCCGTCTCGCACTATGACGCAGGACGTTCGCAACAGCGAATGTCAGCCGCTACTGCGAAATGCTGCAGAATTTTCTTACTCTGGAATTGCAGGGAAGAGCGTTGCTAATAACATATAGTTTCGACAAACTGGTCCAACGATTCACACCGAGTGCCAAAGTAAGGTCATACTCTAACAAACATCTGTGTTATGCCTCGCTTCAGTGATATGACCGCCGCATTCCCAAAATTTAACAGCTTTGTATTCCTTCACCTCTGGTTGCAAATGATCTTCACCAGTCATTTGCAGACAGTTGATTAACTTAATACTCTCATTCGCTGTCAAATAAGCACCATTCCGCACGTTATATTGTGGCGTGTTAGGAAGCCTTTCGCTGACGCATTCAGCAGCGCATCAAGACAAATGGAGGACTTCTGCAACGAGTTACACACTTCAAAAATCGTTTTGCAACACCTCGTTTTCCCAGAACTCGTGACGACAGACGTTGACTGTGGATATTGTATCACAGATACAGCCCTTTTGACTGTTCAGAGACGATACTAAATCCGCTCAAAGATGTAAGCAACTACGTACGAGTAGCGCCTATTAGATGGAGGGAGTCCGACAGCCGATCACTTCCAGTCATTCCACCAGGAAGGAGGTACACGGCTCGTGTTGTCTGTAGTTCAACCATGCCTAGACGGTTAAAACCGCGGCTCGATCGCGTCCGTAATATTACTGTGTGCCAGGAAGGGCTATCAACAAGGTAAGTGCCCAGGCGTCTCGGAGTGAACCAAAGCGATGTTGTTCGGATATGGAGGAGATACAGAGAGAGACAGGAACTGTCGAAACATGCCTCGGCCGCCCAAGGGCTACTGCAGTGGATGACCTCTATCAAATGGTTCCAACGGCTCTAAGCACTATGGGGCTTAATATCTGAAGTCATCAGTCCCTTAGACTTAGAACTACTTAAACCTAAATAACATAAGGACATCATAAACATCCATGCCCGATGCAGAATTCGAACCTGCGACCGTTACAGCAGCACGGTTCCGTACTGAAGCGCCTAGAACCGCTCGACCGCAGCGGCCGGCTTGACCGCTAACAACGGATTACGGCAAGGAGAAACCACGACACCATGCAGCGCGGCACAGATGGGCCCAACAACATACCGAATGGAACGCTCAGGAGTGGCATCACGTTCTCTTCACCGATGAGTGTCACATGTTCTTTCAACAAGACAATCGTCGGAGACCTGTTTGGACACAACCCGGTCAGGCTGAACGCCTTAGACACACTGTACAGCGAGCGCAGCAAATGGACGATCCCTGCTGTTTTGGGGTGGCATTATGTGGGACCGACGTACGCCACTGGTGGTCATGGAAGTCGGGGTAATGGCTGTACGAAACGCGATTGCCATCCTCCGACCGATAGTGCAACCACATCGGCATGGACGATAATTCGTGCCCCCATCCTGCACATCTTGTGAATGACTTCCTTCAGGGTAACGACATCGCTCGACTACGGTGAGCACCATGTTCTCCAGACATTAACCCTATAGACCATGCCTGGTATAGATTGTAAAGGGCTGTTTATGGATGACGTGGTGACCCAGCAACCACTCTGAGGGATCTACGTCGAATCGTCGTTGAGGAGTGGGACAATCTGGACCAACAGTGCCTTGATGAACTTGTACGTCACGACGAATACAGCCATGCATCCATGCAGGAGGACGTTCTACTGGGTATCAGAGGTACTGGTGTGTGCAGAAATCTGGGCCAACACTTCTGAAGATCTCGCTGTATGGTGGTACAACATGCAATGCGTGGTGTCCATGAGCAGTAAAAAGGACGGAAATGATGTTTATATTGATCTCTATTCCAATTTTCAATATAGGTTCCGAAACTCCCGGAAACGAGGTGATGAAAAACTTTTTTTGGTGTATTTTCAAGGTGTTATGAGGTCTACCGACATTTGTTACATACTCCAGTAATTGACAATTTATGTACTTTATTTCGTAACTATCTTATATTACTACTTCCATTAACCGTGTAACTGTTATCACTTGATGTTGGATGATAGTCTACATGCCAGACCACATGGCCTTCTTTTCAAATCCTTTTTAGTTCTGGTTCAACACTTAAACACAAAAGGCAACTCATTTGGCTTCAGAAAACGCGCTTTATATTGCAGAAATAATTCACCTTCTTCTGTCTTGTACTTTAATTATTTGAAGATACAGATCTTTCATCTGCTGTTCCAGATAGTTCCAAATATCAACTTGGGATTAAGACCGTCAGATTCAGTGAGCCGGTGGAGATACAATGGGGTCCCTGAGTGTTCGTAAAACCAACAACATACGAGGGCGTACTGAAAAATAATGTCTCCGAATTTTTAACGTTAAAATTCTTAAAGCTTTTTAAATAAAAAAAGGTATTAACGTTCTACAACTTCGTTCCTGGCATCTACATATTTGCAGCCGTCTGTCGCTAAGGGACTCCGAATTGTTGTGTGTAACATGGCGGTGTGCAATGTAACTATTTCGGTGTGTGCGAAACAGCGTGCTGTAATGTGTTTCGAATTTCGAGAGATAGCCATACATGGAGTACCCTCTCCCAGCAAGACAATGCTGGGCCACACACAAGCGCTATGGTATCTGCAACAATCCGATACCTTGAATTCACTGTCATCGGTCATCCTCCATACTCTCCGGATTTGGCCCCAACCGATTTTCATCTGTTTCCAAAGAACACCTTCCAAGATTTTATTCCGATAGCGATGATGCAGAGCAAACAGAGGAGAGGTTGTGGTTCCGTCGACAAAGTCAAGCATTCTACAGCGACAGTATCAACAAATTGGTCTATCTCTGGGAGAAATGTGTTTGTCGCCAGGGTGTCTATGTTGAGAAATAAATAGGTAGACATAAATCATAAACAAGCAAAATGCTAACGACATTCTTTTTATTTAAAAAGCTTTATGAGTTTCCACATAAAAAATTCGGGGACACTATTTTTCAATGCTCCCTCCTATGTTTTCAGACATGTGAACTCAACTGTTGTCACCTTGCAACACGGAAGTGTTCAGAGCGTAGGCATCATGAATGTGTAGACGTGCGCAGTTCGGGTCTGCGCCATAGATTTTTCGTGAAAACGTTGGGATAAAATCATAACAAGTATTTCGAGTTAATATGTGATTTATTTACCATTCTCTTCAATAGAGTGGTCACACACAGTTGTGTAAAGTTTACAGAATACATAAATCACAAGTGTATCTCATGCTCAAGGTTCTGCGGCCTCATTAAGTCTAACAGGTGATTGTGGGACTTTCGTATACGTAGTATACCATCGATGAGTCAGCAAGATGTGCGGTGACATCCTTCAACAAACGGACAACCGTCTGAAGCAGACGGCAGACGTACATGACGTGCGCTTCGGTGAGCTCTATATAACTCTGTGCGGTATATGCCACGTAATCATTTTGCACCGTTTTTTAATTCCCTTTTCAAGGCTGCTCTCGCATTCGCTAGGCACCAGACTTTTCAGGCTTTTAGCATTCCGGGTTCGATCCCCGCCACTGCCTAAATTTTGATAAATAATCAGCATTGGCGGCCGAAGACTTCCGGCATAAGAAGTCAGCCTCATTCTGCCAACCGCCTTGTCAAAGAGGGCGGAGGAGCGGATAGAGGTTCAGGGCAGTCTCTTGTCCTAGGGGTGGGAAATTACCCCTAAAGGCGGAAGAATCAGCAATGATCAACGACATGAGGATGCAGAAGGCAATGGAAACCACTGCATTAAATACACGTAACGTGTATCCACAGGACATGTGGCCTGTATTTGAATAAGTGTCATGATGATCTCTCCATTGGCAAAAGATTCCGGAATAGTCCCCCATTCGAATCTCCGGGAGGGGACTGCCAAGGGGGAGGTTACCATGAGAAAAAGATTGAATAATCAACGAAAGGATAACGTTCTACGAGTCGGGGCGCGGAATGTCAGAAGCTTGAACGTGGTAGGAAAACTAGAAAATCTGAAAAGGGAAATGCAAAGGCTCAATCTAGATATAGTAGGAGTCAGTGAAGTGAAGTGGAAGGAAGACAAGGATTTCTGGTCAGATGAATATCGGGTAATATCAACAGCAGCAGAAAATGGTACAACAGGTGTAGGATTCGTTATGAATAGGAAGGAAGGGCAGAGGGTGTGTTACTGTGAACAGTTCAGTGACCGGATTGTTCTAATCAGAATCGACAGCAGACCAACACCGACAACGATAGGTCAGGTATACATGCCGACGCCACAACCTGAAGATGAACACATAGAGAAGATGTATGAGGATATTGAAAGGGTAATGCAGTATGTAAAGGGGGACAAAAATCTAATAGTCATGGGCGACTGGAATGCAGTTGTAGGGGAAGGAGTAGAAGAAAAGGTTACAGGAGAATATGGGCTTGGGACTAGGAATGAAAGACGAGAAAGACTAATTGCGTTCTGCAACAAGTTTCAGCTAGTAATAGCGAATACCCTGTTCAAGAATCACAAGAGGGGGAGGTATACTTGGAAAAGGCCGGGAGACACGAGAAGACTTCAATTAGATTACACCATGGTCAGACAGAGATTCCGAAATCAGATACTGGATTGTAAGGCGTACCCAGGAGCTGATATAGACTCAGATCACAATTTAGTAGTGATGAAGAGTAGGCTGAAGTTCAAGACATTAGTCAGGAAGAATCAATACGCAAAGAAGTGAGATACGGAAGTACTGAGGAATGACGAGTTACGTTTGAAGTTCTCTAACGCTATAGATACAGCAAGAAGGAATAGCGCAGTAGGCAGTACAGTTGAAGAGGAATGGACATCTCTAAAAAGGGCCATCACAGAAGTTGGGAAGAAAAACATAGATACAAAGAAGGTAGCTGCGAAGAAACCATGGGTAACAGAAGAAATACTTCAGTTGATTGATGAAAGGAGCAAGTACAAACATGTCCCGGGAAAATCAGGAATACGGAAATACAAGTCTCTGAGGAATGAAATAAATAAGAAGTAAAGGGAAGCTAAGACGAAATGGCTGCAGGAAAATGTGACGACATCGAAAAAGGTATGATTGTCGGAAGAACAGACTCAGCATACAGGAAAGTCGAAACAACCTTTGGTGACATTAAAAGCAACGGTGGTAACATTAAGAGTGCAACGGGAATTCCACTGTTAAATGCAGAGGAGAGAGCAGATAGGTGGAAAGAATACACTGAAAGCCTCTATGAGGGTGAAGATTTGTCTGATGTGATAGAAGAAGAAACAGGAGTTGATTTAGAAGAGATAGGGGATCCAGTATTAGAATCGGAATTTAAAAGAGCTTTGGAGGACTTACGGTCAAATAAGGCACAAAAGATAGATAACATTCCATCAGAATTTCTAAAATCATTGGGGGAATTGGCAATAAAACGACTATTCACGTTGGTGTGTAGAATATATGAGTCTGGCGATATACCATCTGACTTTCGGAAAAGCATCATCCACACAATTCCGAAGACGGCAAGAGCTGACAAGTGCGAGAATTATCGCACAATCAGCTTAACAGCTCATGCATCGAAGCTGCTTACAAGAATAATATACAGAAGAATGGAAAAGAAAATTGAGAATGCGCTAGGTGACGATCAGTTTGGCTTTAGGAAAACTAAAGGGACGAGAGAGGCAATTCTGACGTTACGGCTAATTATGGAAGCAAGGCTAAACAAAAGTCAAGACACTTTCATAGGATTTGTCGACCGGGAAAAAGCGTTCGACAATATAAAATGGTGCAAGCTGTTCGAGATTCTGAAAAATGTAGGGGTAAGCTATAGGGAGAGATGGGTCATATACAATATGTACAACAACCAAGAGGGAATAATAAGAGTGGACGATCAAGAACGAAGTGCTCGTATTAAGAAGGGTGTAATACAAGGCTGTAGCCTTTCGCCCCTACTCTTCAATCTGTACATCGAGGAAGCAATGATGGAAATAAAAGAAAGGTTCAGGAGTGGAATTAAAATACAAGGTGAAAGGATATCAATGATACGATTCGCTGATGACATTACTATCCTGAGTGAAAGTGAAGAATTAAATGATCTGCTGAATGGAATGAACAGTCTAATGAGTACACAGTATGGTTTGACAGTAAATCGGAGAAAGACGAAGGTAATGAGAAGTAGTAGAAATGTGAACAGCGAGGAACTTAACATCAGGATTGATGGTCACGAAGTCAATGAAGTTAAGGAATTCAGCTGCCTAGGCAGTAAAAGAACCAATGACGGACGGAGCAAGGAGGACATCAAAAGCAGACTCGCTATGGCAAAAAAGGCATTTCTGGCCAAGAGAAGTCTACTAATATCAAATACCGGCCTTAATTTGAGGAAGAAGTTTCTGAGGATGTACGTCTGGAGTACAGCATTGTATGGTAGTGAAACATGGACTGTGGGAAAACCGGAACAGAAGAGAATCGAAGCATTTGAGATGTGGTGCTATAGACGAATGTTGGAAATTAGGTGGACTGATAAGGTAAGGAATGAGGAGGTTCTACGCAGAATCGGAGAGGAAAGGAATATGTGGAAAACACTGATAAGGAGAAGGGACAGGATGATAGGACATCTGCTATGACATGAGGGAATGACTTCCAAGGTACTAGAGGGAGCTGTAGAGGGCAAAAACTGTAGAGGAAGACAGAGATTGGAATACGTCAAGCAAATAATTGAGGACGTAGGTTGCAAGTGCTAATCTGAGATGAAGAGACACAGATTGGAATACTTCAAGCAAATAATTGAGGACGTAGGTTGCAAGTGCTACTCTGAGATGAAGAGGTACAGGAAAGGAATTCGTGGCGGGCCGCTCAAACCAGTCAGTAGACTGAAGACCAAAAAAAAATGAAAAAAAAAGCATTCCTTTCGTAGCGAGCTTTCCTCTGACTTGCGTTTTTCTCTAAAACTCCCAGCAGAGTTACGATTCGTATGAGACTATATGTTTCATTATTTTGTAATTTTCAATTTAATACCGATTTTCACTTACATTCGTACGAATATTTTTATTGTTTCACTTTGGGTCTTAGTATTGCTGCGCCAGATCTTGAAAATGACACCCAAATCGATGTCCTAGCTAAACGCGTTACCGTGGAGTACCAGTTTATAGTTTTACATAAAGCATCTGAAATGTGGTGCTGCACAAGAATGCTGAGGATTTCATGGGTAGATCACGTAACTAATGAAGAGGTACTGAATAGAAATGAGGAGAAAGAACTTTGTGGCAAGACTTGGCTTAAAGAAGGGAACGTTTGATGAGGACACATTCTGAGACATCAGATGTTCGTCAGTTTAGTAGTGGAGCGGTATGTGGGGAAGGGGAGGTACAAATTGTAAAGGGATACCAAGAAATGAACACAATAATCATGTTCAAATGGACGTTAGTTGCAGTAGTCATTCGCAGATGAAGAGCTTTGACAGTGTAGAGCAGTATTGAGAGCTGCAGAACATCGCTCTCCAGACTGGAAACAATAGTTCGTCACAGTCCCGCACATCTGCATGCAATCGTACGACGAAGTCACAGCCAAAGCAAATACCTCGCGAGAAACATTTGCCGACATGATCTATCTGTTGCGAGTTCAACCTTCGTATACGCATGTTTAGGCTCGTAGTCATTAACGATCCAAATCTGACGGTATATTGTCATACAAGGAAGTTGGAACGTCGACAAAATGGACGTTTTCAGTCAAAACATTTACATAAAATCTACTTTTCTGACTTAAGTATTGCCGGCCGAAGTGGCCGTGCGGTTAAAGGCGCTGCAGTCTGGAACCGCAAGACCGCTACGGTCGCAGGTTCGAATCCTGCCTCGGGCATGGATGTTTGTGATGTCCTTAGGTTAGTTGGGTTTAACTAGTTCTAAGTTCTAGGGGACTAATGACCTCAGCAGTTGAGTCCCATAGTGCTCAGAGCCATTTGACTTAAGTATTCACAAAGTCGTTTTAGGGCATACGGTTACCCCCACTAACTTTCCAAGTCCAAATCAACACGGGATCCGGCCAGAGAAAGAAAGACGAATAAGACATGCATTTTACAAGTAATATGAAATCATTTACATATATTTGTATAGGTTATCTGCGACAATAATAATTCTTGCTTTTCCACAATTCTTGTATGTAGAGCTTACAGAGAGAATTTAATAAAGGTTTACATAGAAAATAATGTATGCTACCAACCGGTTTGATATTTATGTTGTGACAACTGAGTACGCCTCAGATTCTGGCTCAAAATGCCAGTGCCAATATTATTTCCACCTGAGATCTGGGTATCACCCAGATGATACGCAGAAATAGTACAACTCACGACACGGAGTCGATGGAACACAGTGGTTTACCTTTCTACGACAGATATTTAAGAACTGGAGGAAAACTAAATACACTCACATTTTTAACTCTTGCTCTAATACAGATCTTCTTGCGTAACCACGTGGAGTGGCCGCGCGGTTTGAGGCGCCATGGCACTGACTGCGCGGACACTCCCGCCGGAGGTTCAAGTCTTCCCTCGGGCATGAATGTGTGTCTTGTTCTTCGCATAAGTTTAAGTAGTGTGTAAGTCTAGGGACTGATGACCTAAGAAATTAGGGTCCCTTAGGAATTCACACACATTTGAACATTTTTTCTTCTTGCGTAGTTGTTTGTTGTGACCATCACCATCTGCCCTTCACAAAATTTCATCTACTTTGTAAGTTGTGATAAAATACGTAAAAACGTAAATGTGCATAGAATTTTTCCTTTGGAAGGATAACCGGTAGAAGCATTTCTTCCCTACGAACGTGCAGGTATCTCATAACCTAGTTTTCCAACGAAAACCTCTAAGGAAAAAATCAAGAAGCAACATTTCGAGAGCTAGGTGGTTCATCATGTGGGTCACTTCAGCCAATACACGTATTCCCGAATACTGTAGCGAAATGGTTCAAAAATAGCTCTGAGCACTATGGGACTTACCTTCTGAGGTCATCAGTCCCCTACAACTTAGAACTACTTAAACCTAATTAACATAAGGACATCACACACATCCATGCCCGAGGCAGGATTCGAACCTGCGACCGTAGCGGTCGTACGGTTCCAGACTGTAGTGCCTAGAACCGCTGGGCCATCCCGGCTGGCGGCGAAATGGTCTTTGAGGACAATTGTAAAATATGCGGCCCGTCATCATACTGAGATTTTCCTTCTGGTTTACAACATGAATTGCAGAAGTGCTGAAGCTAAATTTCTTTCATCGCCTCTACTAAAATATGCTTGTTGCCTGTAATGGCATCTTGTAAATTTCACCCGTCTAGTTCTCGCTAAAATCTATGAAAAATAGTAATACAAACTGTGGTACCCCCCTATGTAGGACACGCTGTGTCTCATTTTCAGCTTCATTTACTTCATCGTTCTGAAAATGAAATGAGCAAGATTTTGTATACCCGTAACGTAGTACAAATAGTCACCTGGTTGGTGATACATATTTTTTAGTCATGTCTACTAATTTCGATACTCGCGTGGCCTTCCTTCTATGCCATATATTAATTGTTAAATAAAAATAGTTAATCACTCTTAAAAAAATAAATTGCAAATGGCCGGCTTGTAGCCAAAAAGTTTTTTTTTTTTTTTTTTTTGGCGGACAGTATGTCTGACTATTATAGGTACAAAAGGGGCGAGTAGAGGATGATGAAACAAGCAAGTCACCCTAATAAAGATAGGCCCGAAGACCTTTGGTTTTCCCGGTACGACAAATTACAACAGAGTACATGAATACCACATAACTGAGTTCCCAAGGCTCGAAAGCGTAGATAATCACTTAAGGACAAACACGTAGCCTCATAAACATCATTCATGTGCAGGCAGGCTCCGGCATATGTCGTCATCGATGACCTTAAACGTTCAGAAAATCCAGAGTGTTCCGCATGGATGAATGACCATCCATATTGCGTTCCTGGAATTCATCAACTGTATCGACAGGTGAAACTGTATGATTTGAGAGACGTTTTCAAGTCTCGAACATCTGTGACGTATATATGCAGACTTAAGAGACGAATAAAAATCTGCCCAAGACGTCTAGGCAGATGCGCTAACCACAACGCCATCTTGGCACAGTGACTTTGCACAACTGCTCGCACTATCCCAGCACGCCACCCTCCTCAGTCCAAATTCCCATTCACGCCTCAGCCTACTTGTTATTGCCCCTAAACTCGGGAGCTTTTCAGAGGCTCTCCAGCAGTACTGTAATAGCACCTTAGCATCGGAGGAAACAAGGGAGTCGTGTTACAGTACTCCGTGCAGTTGTGTAAACCCATTGTGCCAAGGTGGAGTAGTGGTAAGTGCATCTGCCTAGTGAGCAGGAGTCCCGGGTTCTGCTGGCCGCGGTGGTCTAGCGGTTCTCGCGCTGAAGTCCGGAACCGCGGGACTGCTACGGTCGCAGGTTCGAATCCTGCCTCGGGCATGGGTGTGTGTGATGTCCTTAGGTTAGTTAGGTTTAAGTAGTTCTAAGTTCTAGGGGACTTATGACCTAAGATGTTGAGTCCCATAGTGCTCAGAGCCATTTGAACCATTTAGTCCCGGGTTCTAGCAATGGTTTTAGAACAAACTGTCATTCGACGCTTCAGTCTACATATACACATCCATCAACAGGGACAGAACAAAAGGAAGTTTTTCAACATCCCTGCACAAAAAAACTTCAACGGGTTCAAGTCTGTGGACTTGCTGCTAGGCCATATATTGGTGAACAAAGACCGATACACTTGTCGAAAATATGTGCTAGGTATTTGCTACGTATTCCCGCTCACATCAAAGTGCGTCGATGCAGCATCATGCATATATCATGTACGCAGCTTGTTACCTTAAGGAACATCATCTAGATGGTCTATTGCCCTAGACATTAACAGTGATGTATCATTGGCAAGACTGCACTTGTGCATACGTTGTATCGGGGAAACCATTGGTTTGCGGACCTATATTTATTGGGATTATTCTCTCGTTTCCTGTCGTCTGTACCCATAAGAGTGAAACACCCTGTGTACATAAAGGAATGGAGATCAGGATTTAACAACCCCCTCGACATGGAGGTTTTAGAAATGGGGAAGGAAATCGGCAGCGCCCTATCAAAGAAACCATCCCGGTATTTTCCTGGAGCGATTTAGCGAATTCACAAGAAACCCAAATCAGGCTGACCGGACGCGAATTTGAACCGTCCTCCTTCCGAATGTGAGGTCAGTGTACTAACCACTGCGCCACTTCGCTCGGTACCCCGTATATGTGTTGTATGAGAGACGTCTGATTTTTTTCTGCAAGCAGATTGGTTTTATTCAAGATTCCAGTACAACTTATTATTGCCCACTCCGTCGGCTACAAATAATATTTTTTCAGTATAATCTCCGTTCAATTCGATGGCCTTACGCCACCCTACTGGGAGGACCCCTATGCCAGTACGGTACCACTCTACTGATCGACGTCGGAGCCAACGTCTTGGTGCATCAATAACCTCCCTGTCATCCACGTACTGGTTCAAATGGTTCAAATGGCTCTGAGCACTATGCGATTTAACTTCTGAGGTCATCAATCGCCTAGAACTTAGAACTAATTAAATCTAACTAACCTAAGGACATCACACACATCCATGCCCGAGGCAGGAGTCGAACCTGCGACCGCAGCAGTCACGCGGTTCCAGACTGAAGCACCTAGAACCGCACGTCCACGTACTGCTTCCCACGGAGTTCATCCTTCACTGTACGAAACAGTTGGGAGTCGGACGCTGCGAGATCCGGACTTTACAGTAGATGAAGAAGAACAGTCCAACTTTCGTGAGCTCCTCTTCGGTGCGCAGACTTGTGTGAGACACTGTTGTTATAAAGGAGAAGTTCATTTGCTTCATTTCGAATGAGAGTGTCAGCACAATCCTACATAGAAGAATTCACAACTGTCTGCGGCCGGCCGACAAATGGGAGATCTAATAGATATGAGCGAACTTTTGCCAGTATAACAAAAGACTCGCCCAACAACTCTTCGTGCTTTTGTTTACGGCCAGGTCTCCGTAGACATTCTGCACACGCCTATGAATATCTGCCATGCCCTGGCTTTCCACCATAAGAAATCCAAGGACAGCTCTGTGCTTAGAACGCACCTCTATTAACAAACACCATTTTGAAGGTTATGTATAGCACCGCCACCTATCGGAACTTCATGAAACTATAGGGACTGCAACGAGAATATTGCACTAGGTCCAACAATAAATTCCGCATTTTTTCTAACTAAATTGGCCGCGAAAAAATGTGTAGCGTTGCTTGCTGAACGCCCCTAGTATGTTTCTTCTGTTTACCTGTTCCATATCATGACGCGTATTGTGAATATGATCTACGGAAGAAGTAATTAACAAAACTATTTCGCATATTTAATGAGAGTTTCATGGAAATAGGAAACTCCAATGTCTGGCGTAGTGTGTACAATTATAGTTTAAAAATATTATTATTACCGATTATTAGAAATAAATTACAAACTTTTAAGGAAAACAAACTACAAATCAGTTTAACTGAGTTGAAAAGGACTGATAAACTAAAGACCTAATCCGATTTATTTACCAAAAATTATCTATTCTTAAAAAACTGACTAGGATGTAGGATGTCCTTCGATAGTAAATGTTCTGACTTTTAATGTCCCATAATGAAGCCGAACGCTGTATCATTCTACGAAAATTTCACTATTGATATTGATTAACGACAATAGTTGAAATCTATTAATGAGAGAAGGAATATTTGTAAAGAATTTTTACACAGAAGGGTTCCGTTATATTCCTACGACTGTACACGGTGAAACGTGATGAGATAGAATATATCTGCTTTCCAAAAATTCAAATACAAAAATTATTGGTGTAGAGGCAGACAACTGGGCCTCTCTGGTGGAAAGAAGAGCAGAAAAATGTATAACTCATTAAGCGTGTAGACACTGATGTACCACATCATTACGACCGCTGCTCACCACAAGACTAAATACCGCGTGGTGGCACTGTGGTAACGCGACACGGTAACGAAAATACACCATGGGTTCAAAAGTAACCGGACACCTGGCTGAAAATGACTTACAAGTTCGTGGCGCTATCCATGGGTAATGCCGGCATTCAATGTGGTGTTGACCAACCCTTAGGCTTAATGACAGCTTTCACTCTCGCAGGTATACGTTCAGTTAAGTGCTGGCAGGTTTCTTGGGGAATGACAGCACATTATTCACGAGGTGCTGCACTGAGGGGAGGTGTCGATGTCGGTCGGTGAGGCCTGGCACGAAGTCAGCGTACCAAAACATCCCACAGGTGTTCTACAGGATTCAGGTCACGATTCTGCGCAAACCAGTCCATTTCAGGGATGTTATTGTCGTGTAACCACTCCGCCGCAGGCCGTGCGTTATGAACAGGTGCTCGATCGTGCTGAAAGACGCAGTCGCCATCCCCGAATTGCTCTTCAACAGTGGTAAGCATAAATGTGTTTAAAACATCAAAAAATGTCTCTGAGCACTATGGGACTTAACTTCTGAGGTCATCAGTCCCCTAGAACTTAGAACTACTTAAACATAACTATACTAAGGACATCACACACATCCGTGCCCGAGACAGGATTCGAACCTGCGACCGTATCAGTCGCGCGGTTCCGGACTGAAGCGCCTAGAACCGCTCGGCCACCACGGCCGGCTGTTTAAAACATCAATGTATGCCTGTGCTGTGGTAGTGCCACGCAAAACAACAAGGGGTGCAAACCCCGTCCATGAAAAACACGACCTCACCATAACACCACCGCTTCCGAATTTTACTTTTGGCACTACACACGCTGGCAGATGACGTTCACTGGGCATTCGCCATATCCACACCCAGCCATCGCATCGCCACATTGTGTACCGTGATTCGTCACTCCACACAACGTTTCTCCACTATTCAATCGTCCAATGTTTACGCTCCTTACACCAAGCGAAGCGTCGTTTGGTATTTACAGGCGTGATATGTGGCTTATGAACAGCCGCTCAACCATGAAATCCAAGTTTTCTCACCTCCGCTTAACTGTCACAGTACTTGCAGTGGATCCTGATGCAGTTTGGAATTCCTGTGTTCAAAAATGGTTCAAATAGCTCCAAACACTATGGGACTTAACATCTGAGGTCATCACTCCCCTAAACTTAGAACTACTTAAACCTAACTAACCTAAGGACATCACACACATCCATGCCCAAGGCAGGATTCGAACCTACGACCGTAGCAGCCGCGTGGTTCCGGACTGAAGCGCCTAGAACCACTCGGTCAAAACGGCCGGCAATTCCTGTGTGATGGTCTGGATAGATATCTGCCTATTATTCATTGCGAACATCTTCGACTGTCGGTGGTCTCTGTCAGTCAAGAGACGAGGTCGGTCTGTACGCTTTTGGCTGTACGTGTGCCTTCACGTTTCCACTTCACTGTCACATAGGAAACAGTGTACCTAGGGATGTTTACGAGTGTGGAAATATCGCGTACAGACGTATGACACGAGTGACACCCGATCACCTGACCACTTTCGAAGTCCTTGAGTTCCGCGAAGCCCTCCATTCTGCTCTCTCAAGATGTCTAATGACTACTGAGGTCGCTGATATGGAGTACCTGGCAGTAGGTGGCAGCACAATGCACCTAATACGAGGAACATATAGTTTGGGGGTGTCCGGATACCTTTGATCACATAGTGTATATAACGGAGCAGAGACAAATGGAGAGAGCCGCAGATGGAAAATTCTACTGGCATAAGCGACTTTGAAAAAGATTATATCATTATGCCCCAGCACGTGGGAACCAGTAAAGCGGAAAGAGCAAAGGTGGTAGGCTGTTCCAGTGCTGCTGTCGTAAGCATCCACAAAAGTTTCTGTAACTCTGTTCTGTTTGAATGGAATGGGACTTGAAGAAAATAATAATAACAACCTTAATTTCTGCTAGCAGTTTCAGTGCCTCTATGGCACTACCGTCAGGCCCTAATTTAAGCAGATAAGCTATTGTAGACCACTACAGCCAACTGGTTTCCGTACACTTCCTCTTTGTGGACGTGGAAATTTCACACTGACGGCAGTTAGTGATGTGAAGAGTCCACTCCTAACGAGAAAAAGTCTACAGAAATCAGCTGCTATCTAATTTCTTCAGGTTTACAGAAATTGGCTGAAGGACGGTGAAACGTCGATTAGGAGTCAACGTGTTGGACGCCCACGTCTCGCCGTAAAAACCTGGAGATGGAGGTTTGACCACTCTGTAAGCCAGGACAGCCAGCCATCTGGGGTAGATCCGACGACAGACACAATGCTGGTGCAGGCATATGTGTTTCACGTTCCCTGTGTGTTCGCCGTTCAGCGGACGTTGTTAAAAATGGGCTTTGTGGTACATGATTCCTATGTTCCTCCCCTGTTGACCCTAGGAGAGCTTCAGTTACGGTTGCAGCGTCAGTTACGATTGCAGTGGGCGTCTCATCATCGAGACTGTACCTTGGTTCAGTGCAAAAGTGCCGCCTGGTCAGATGAATCACATTTCTTGTTACAACAGGCTGATGATCGTGTCCATATATTCAGTCATCCGGGCGAACGTATACTCAGTACAAACACTGCACCACGGACATAGCCCGGTGGCGACAGTATCGTGTTACGGGTGGCTCTCATGCGACCTGTAGTAGCAACCGAACGCACCATGACAGCTCTAAACTGCATGGATATTAATGCGAATCACCTACACTGTTTCACCAGACGGCGATGGCATATTCCAACATGACAACCGCCCGTGTCACAAGGCCCACAACGTGTTACATTGGTTTGAGGAGCATGATCAGGAACTCACGTTAATGTTTTGGCTACTTCGCCTGAGCTGAATACCTTGAAAGACATCCAGCACGCCAATGGGCGCCACCTCCGCGTCCACAAACCACCAGCTCGTAATTGTGAGAATTGTGTGACCTGTGCGTTGGCAATTTGTGGCGCATACCTCCGGAAACCTACAAAGGACTTTTCGAATGCATGCCACGCAGAATCTCCGCTGTTGTGGATTTCAAAGATGGACCAACACAAATTAAGCACGTGGTTATGATATATCTCATCAGTGTATGTATTTCCAAACTACAGGTCATAATGTACAGCGGAATCCGAATGTGAAAGTTTAAGTAACAAGGAAAGAATTAAGTGCTAACGTGCGATGTATGCTATCATGCTGCGGCGAGTTCACCTTGCTTTCCAGCTTAGTGTTTTGTTCCGCTCTAAAGTAATCACACTCGTCCCCTATAACACAAAGGCTGGAAATATGAATCGAAATAAAGATCGTTTTCCACTAGTTTCAGTGAAAAAAAAGTCTACCATAGTAGAAAAAGTGCTCTTCCTTTTTCCTTTTGTGAATCTCACAGGGTTTTTCATTAAATACGATCGCGAATTAAAAAGTATTACACTCACACAGGGACGTGCAAGATGTAATTTATGTTACAGACAATCACTGACTCAATTTTACAAAGCCAGCAGTTCTGTATCCAATTACCGCTAGAATCCTGTTAATCGATCGTGCGAGCTCGAAACCAAATCCCTGATTAAAGTACAATTAAAAAATGAACGTAAGCCGAAACTTCACAGGTGTTAAATGGGGGATTTTCTCTTGTTTACAACGGTGGCACCCGCTTACGACCACATTGTCATTTTCCCAGGCTTTTGTTTATGCACATGTACAGTAATTTGAGAGCGCTAAGATATATTGTCACAATCTGTTTTTATATCAAACTGTTCAATTAATCCCACTAACAACTTTTTTTCCGAAAATTGCGATATAACAGATGGTTGTCATACTGTACATAGTAAGCCAAAAAGTTCTCGAAATTCATTGGCGCTGCTTTATTCGCATAAACCACGAATGTTTTTAGATATTAGTTTATAACCCAGCATTGTGGCCCACTTTACGCTTGCTCGTGGAGATACCTAATTACTTAGGTAAGTTCTTCACTTATCTCAGAGCAGTCTGTGAAACGTACATCATATGTCCTGTGACTTTTTTCCCCTTGCAATATAAGCGACATCAACATAGTCACTACCGCGGCAACTTGTACTAACAGCTGTAAACAACAAATATGCTTTAGATCAGTCAGCTGTGAGTGGCCACAGTGTGTCAACGTTGTTGTGTCACAAACCACAACAGGGCAAAATGTAAATCAAGCGTTCACCAATCTGTCCAGAATGTTTTGAAGAAAAAATCGTGTGCTAAGCTTCTCCCGCATACCTTTACTCCTGAACAAGAACGACAATGAATGGACGCCTACAGCGACGTGATTGAAATTATAAACCCATATAACGCTTTTCTGGAAAATAATCATCGTAGATGACGAGACCTGCTGTTATCAATACAAAGCTACCACAAAACGACAGACTGTGGAAAATAATATGAAGGTGATGATGATTTGATTGTAGGGCGCTCAACTGCGCGTTATCAGCGCCTGTACAAATTCTCTACCTTTTCTCAGCCCAGTCTCGATAGTTTCACGAACGACGATGAAATGGAGAGAACAACGCAAATACCCAGTCATCTCGAGGCAGGTGATAATCCCTGACCCGGCGGGGAATCAAACCCGGGACCCCATGCTTGGGAAGCGAGAACGCGACCATGAAACTACGAGCTGCGGACAATAATAGGAAGGGTCAGTACGTTGACGACATAACCAACATACAAGACAATATGACGTGCAAGATCAGCAAAATCCCAAAGAATGTCTTTTATTACAGTTTCACTTTAACATATGTATGTTCTGTGCATTTTACTCAAGTGGGGGAAACCGATGCATAACAACTGAAGCATTAATACCATCATTCATACCACAGTCTTGATTTCTCTTTGTTTGTACTTCGTATACCAGTGGCATATGGACACAGTGGCGGCTAAAACATTTTGTTAATGATTTAATACGATTATAGTAGTACACAGATATTTTTCTTCAGAAGAGTGTGTTTTATGTCCAGATCTGCCAAATGATGACAAATTGTGGAAATTAATTGCAGCTTAATAAATATTTTACCATTTTTGTGGTGGAATACAAAAAAGGATTGCGGTGGATACTTGCACACCGTACTGCATTATTTGTGTTGTTATGGATTACGAAAGTGACATGACAGTAGAGGGCGAATCCCGTAATTGGGACACAGTTTTCTCCTCTCGAATAACATCAAGCTTAATTTCACTATCCGAAGAACGAATCGTCCCTAAACGCGTCACATATCCTTTCTCCAAGACACAGTAACAAGAGGTTTTGCATCTAACCCAAGGTTTTTGTACGAAATCTGGTGTTTAAGTACTTCGTTTTCCCTCCTCTGTCAGAGAAAATTCGGACTATGAAATTTTCTGCCACAATATGATTTAATGGTCACGGCACTAAGGAATATTAGTGACTTCAAATATGAAGACGAATTATTCGATGTAATTGTAGACGCAAATGATAGGCGGACCTGAGGGTAGTAGATAATCTTAGTAGGTCTGAACGAGATCGATCCATTAGTTTGCAAAAATTACTGCTGTTACTTCATTTGCCAGTCTAACTAAAATCGTTATCTCTTGTGTGCTCTGTAAAGTTCCTAAACTGTCGTGTTTTCTGTGGTCAGTTCCTCCCCTAGCTAGATTGTTATAACCTGAGAGTCATTCGCGTTCGACGAGTGATATTTCTGGTGAGTGTGGTCAGTTTTATATATTTTCTTTAGTCACAAATCAAAATTTCCCATGAACTCATCCTTCTGAAGTGGTTGTGAGGGTCTATGGAACACAAGTGTCATTGCATGTTTCCATTACCAAGAAGCTATGCAGGCGTCTGGACAGTCACCAGTAACCTATTAAAAAGTCCAGCTTCAGTCTCCTAAAAATCTCCCATAGGAAAAAAAATTAGTAAGCATTGAGGTTGAGAGTAATCGTACGAGTATTTCATCCCCACAGAAAATGGAATGGCAGTTCGCTGTGTTCTAGAGATCTTGATTACTTTCATTCAGATATTAGAGATCTAAGACTGATACAGTCGGGAACATCTAAAAGGAGCATTGGATATGAAACGCGAGCCACTAACACGCCTATCTCTCACAAGACAGCGTATATTCAACTGCAGTACTTCCACAAATGAAATAACATCATAATAATTTTGGCAGTCACATTTGCCGATTCTTTCCGTTACGGAAATAGACTTCCACTTTCCTTGTTTCCCGTTAAGAACCAAATTATTTTTGAAGTTGAACTTTAGATGTCTATTCGGCAGAGCTGTCTCAAATTGTGTGATGTTAATTTTATCGATGTATATTAACAAGGGAAGTAAAACACGAAGAATATTCAGCACTCCAGTAGCGACCGAGTAGGTCTGTTGCATAGCGGTACCACTCTGCGCGATCGAGGGAGGTACTGATGAAGTTCTGGTTATCGTCGATGTTCTAATTTCCCTGCTAATAAATATCGATAAAGCAAATATCGCAAGAGATCGCTCTATCGAATGGGCACGTAAAATTACGCTTTAAAAATCATTTTGTTTGTAGCAGGAAACAAACAGATGCTATCTGTACACAATAGGAGTCGCATATAAGACTTGATGAGCAGTATTTGTTTGGGCTGACTCCAGCTACACATTACAAAAGATAAATTGCAAGTATCTATCAAAACACTAGAGAAAATGCGTCTGACGTCTCTTAGGTGGAACACCCCGTATAGCTCCATAAGACGATATATGGTGCATGTTGGATGGAACATTGTACCGCTTCTTTTTGGTTCCACTCGCAAATGGAGCGAGGGAAAAAGAGTGTCGATACGACTTCGTAAAAGACACTGTTTCTCGCATTTTGTCTTCCCCGTCCTTACGCGAAATGTACGTTGACAGCAGTAGAATCGTTCTGTAGTCATCCTCACGAGACGGTTCTCTAAATTGTCTCAAAAGTGTTTCACGAGAGGAAAGTCGCCCGCCCCCAGGGATTCCCACTTGAGTTCACGCAGCATTTCCGTAACATTCGCGTGTAGAACGAAAATATCGGTAACAAATCACAGGCTACATTGTTATGTAAAAACGAAGTGTCAGAGAAACAAGCGAAGGTTAAATAAATTAATGGGAAATAACGGAGAGATTATGCGACATCGTGGCAGTGAAACCCTGTGAGAAAGTGTAACAGGCTCAGCAAGGAACACCACAGAGGAACTATACGGAGTCACTGTCAGATTCCGAGCTATAACTTTGGAACCTTAAGTAATATAACAAAAAGGTTAGTCTGGCAAGCGTGAGTCAATATTCTTGAAATGATCAAATCAGACCTTTTGAAGTTTCAAACATCTATGATGGGCGAGAGTCTTCAGAAATAAGATCTGATAGGTTGTGAAATGGAAACGACAGTTAAAATCTGATGAAGTTGTGCATAGATGTGTAGGGCAGTGTCTGGAGTATGCCCGCGATCGCTTCAGTTCTGAGCACAAAGTGAGCACATGAAAATGCTTAGAAGAATAGCGTCTCCCGCCAAGTATGGTTCCCCACTGAAAGGTTTCGCCCGATTTAATGCAACACCACGTAACGTTTCTGTCATGCATTTCCTTGTTCATGAAAATTCGCGGCCACACACTGCAGGGGCAGGCAATGAGAACGCCCCACAGCATCTTCGATGGAAAGTGTTTGAACACCCACCATAAAGCCCGAACTTGACTCCCTGTTCATCCCGCCTTAAATGAATCGCTGGCTATGAAGACAACATTTTGGCACAGACAACGAACTGCAGACTAGCCTAAAAAGTGGCGGAAAGCACAAGTGGCTGGTTTCTAACACGAGGATATTGGAAAGTTGATACAACACTACGATAAATGTCTCTGTTAGAGAGGCGACGAAGTATTTGGAGGTTGTAGCCAATTGTGGCAAATAAAACATACTTGATTTTCACGGTGCTATCCATTTCGCAATCAATTGGATCTCACTTTCCGAATAGGCCTTGGATACAGGGTTAACATTAATAAAATCGGCAAACTGCAGGGATGGATTCTTGTCTGAAAATGGAGAAAAAAAATGTCCTATGAACATGTGCCCGGAAATGGACGGTGTGCGTGCAACGACAACACAGTAGAAAGTTGCATCGAATCCACCTCAAAACAGATGTTCAAAGTGGTCTCCATAGGATGCAATCGAGGCGTTCACGCGTCGCATCGTGGAATGCCATACTCTTTCGCACGTTTCAGCCTCTCTCTGAATAGCGTCACAGGCGTCGTGAACACCCTGTTGAAGGATCTGCACATCAGGAACTGGTTCAGCATATTCAACAGTTTTCAGATATCTCCAGAGGTACAAATCCAGCGGGTATAAGTGCTGTGACCCAGCAGGCCATACTACAGGGCCTCCACCTCCTATCCAACATCCGGGGATGATGTTGTTGAAGTGTCGGCGCACTGTGATGCGGGAGTGGTGCATCGCTCCGTCATGCAGAAATCACATAACCTGTCGTAGTACCAAAGGCACATTCTCAAGAGTCACAGGCAGAGTATTTCTCATGTAGTCCAGGTTCGTTCCTCCGTCGAAGCACGGTGGAAGAATAACTGTCCAAGTATGTGGTCGCCAAGAATCCCTGCCCACACATTGATGCTGAACTGATGCTGATTAGACGTCTCAGCCATTCCCACAGATGACAATTATGCAAACTGATGATTCCAGTTCTGGTAAAGGTTGCTTTGTCGGTAAAGAGACGAATGACATAAATCCCGTAATTGTGATGGTCTGGTGCAAAAACCTTCGACAAAACCCTTCCCATAGAGGGAAATTCACTACTGATAACCCTTACACACTTTGCAGGTAGCAGAGATAGTAGTGATTGTCATGCAGGAAACACATAATCTCATTCTGGCTTACATCATGTTGGCGGGCCACTTTCCTGGGACTTGTCTCAGTATTCTGTAGCACTCGATCCTCCAAATCTGATGTACGTACAGTCCGCTGCCTCCACCGACGTTCGTCTGTCTGAAAGGACACATGATCTCACAGTCTCCCAAAAAGGGCTTGAAATGTTTTGTGATGCGGTTGGTGCGTGTGAGGGTACTTGTTTTGCTGTAGCTGTGCTGCCTCTCTACAGTTTTCATGTGCTTGGCCGTAAACAACCACCATTTGGGCTTGTTGCCGATACGAATACCAGACCGTTCTTTTGCTTACAGAACGTTGTATCAATCACACAGCTGCAACGCACAAGGAACGCACGGCACTTTGTGAGAGGAACTTTCATTCTCCAGCGATATCTAAGCAACGACGCACTTCCGGATACATGTTCATAAGACCTTTTTCCCTCCATTTACAGTCAGGAATCTGTCCATGCAGTTTGTGGTTTTTCAGCCTAAATATGCAGACTGAAGTGAAAAGCTGCACCAAGGCTGTGATTCGAACCACGGTGTCCTGCTCGACGGACAGATGTGCTAAACACTACGCCACCCTGGCTGGTACTTTAATCAGATGAAACTGTTTGATACCCTTGGGTTTCAGGAGTATGTGCTGTGGTGCTATTCCAATATATTTGGAGAGCCTGTACAAAGGTGCTTGAGTTTAGGGGGAATAGCAGGCGGGTACAGCATGAATGGTAATTTGCATTGAACTAGGGTAGTCGACGCATTAATGTAAAGCCACTGTGGCACAGTAACTTAGTGGTTAACTAGCGAGCAGGAGAGCCAGGTTCGAATCCTGCCCTTGGTACAAATTTTCGTTCACCGCTTCATTCTACAAATATACATTCCTGAAATGAACTGGCCTGGCCACAGTCACGAGTTAAATCATACCCACTAACCTTGTAAGAAAACCTGTTTCGGAATGCTACCAAAGACGTTTCGGACTTCTGGAATTACTTGCAAGAAAAGCGTACCAAAATTATTCGCATCCAAAAGTATTAGCAGTCCTCTTCATATTAATTAAGCAGTGCTTTCCGCTACCCTCCGTGGAGCTGGGATCTCCCTAGTAGGATGCGACGGCAGTCCGCGAACTGACTCCGCCCAAGGAGAATCACGCACTGGGGAAGTGATACATCTTTCAATGAAAATATACATGATAGGTCCAGCGTTGGATGCACTATGCAGCAGAAATGGCTTAGAGCCGCAGCCTTTTCACCTCTCCCCACCCCCACCCCCATCCCCCAAATTGGGAGACTTTCATTGATTATTTCTTATTCTTTGCTTTTCAACGTCGACTTATGTAGCTCTTCAGGTTTGAAAAAAAAAGGAAATATTCTTTCTCTGTATTTGCAATACGCTTTACTTTTCCTTCGTTCTCAGAGTCAGTCCCAGCAGTGCAGAGAACACCATGGCTAGACCTCCAGATCCAACCCCGCCCTTTCTGGCCCCATAACCTACAGCAAGTGTAAAAAAAGGAAATGTTCAGTCCTCTATGTCCAACATCAGTGCCTTCTCTCGTTTCGGCTCTTGAGAAAGAATGGGCTGCCATTCCTCCACAGACATTCTGACACCTGAGAGAAAACGTCCTCAGTAGAGCTGACTGTGGACATATTAGTGTCCAGTAACAGGTGTCTTGTCATCCAGATTCAGGTCTTCTGTGGTTTTCCTAAAGATAAAAACTTGGGTATTTCCTTTGATAGGTGCACCGTCAATATCCTTCCCCACCGTTTCCTTGTACGAGTTTTTGCAGCACCTCTCATGCACGTGTGTATAAGTAAGTGTGTTATTAACGCGCTAGCCGACCGATGATTCATCTTGTGTACCGAGAGAGAGCGAGTCTTTTTCCTTACCCCCTTCCCCCTCACCAGCTTGAGGAGGCTGTGTGTGAATTAAGCACAGGTAGCAACTCCTCGCCGATTCTTTGAAAAATTGAACACCCATGTCGTAGAAGACAGCAATGTTTTAAGAAAGGCAAGTTTTCCACGCATCGCAGTGCTTATCATGTCATGGCTCCTGACGTATGTGTCGCACAATGATATTATTTTTAGGTAAATTTAGTGGTATGTACCTATGCTGTCTGCAAAATGTGTTCCCAATATAGTTGTTAGTATCTATGAAAAATGTTATATGATGAATATTACTTTAAAAGTCTTCAGGTGTATTTAGGTCAAGAATTTGGAACCTTCCACTTCTTGAATCCACATTCATCACCTTAAAGTAGGTATGTGATGACTTACGCCAGCGTTAAACATTGCTGTTATGCTATTCCAACTGTCAGCGACATATAATGGATTATTACAAGTGGCTGAACAGATGAACAGGTGCACACTTTGGCACAGATGTTGATCCCTGACAACCATACGATGCTTAACCGCGGCACTGGGCCAATACACACAGATCCGCGAGGCTATGGTTTGAAGAAGATAAATAGAAGTTTCAACACCTTCACTAGACACCGCACGCACTCAAATTAAACTTCACGACACTGTTACGCAGGTTTTTAAGAACTACGTGAGTCGGTGTTTTTGACGTCCACAGACATTGCAAGAAAGCAATAATTCGCTTCTAGGCAACGGTACAGTTTTCAATTCCAGAATTTACATGGATAAATCCGATGACGAACAACAAATGCAAGTCAAGTGGAATATCATTTAAATGTTTCTATTTTTTACCATTTTCTCTATCGTTGTGATACGTATGTAGTTGGAATTCTTTCGATGGCTTATAGTTAGGTCATGAAACATCTTTCTTTTATATTTAAGAAAATAAAAATTTCCTCATTCTTTTTTCTACTTTATGTCACGTATAATCACACATAATGCCGCTGCAAACTAGATCCTATATTTTTCGTTCATAATACTAAAAAAAAAAATCGGAGTAGGTATTAAAGTCCATGGAGAAGAAATAAAAACGTTGAGGTTCGCCGATGACATTGTAATTCTGTCAGAGACAGCAAAGGACTTGGAAGAGCAGTTGAACGGAATGGACAGTGTCTTGGAAGGTGAATATAAGATGAACATCAACAAAAGCAAAACGAGGATATTGGAATGTAGTCGAATTAAGTCGGCTGATGCTGAGGGAATTAGATTAGGAAATGAGTCACATAAAGTAGCAAAGGAGTTTTGCTATTTGGGGAGCAAAATAACTGATGATGGTCGAAGTACAGAGGATATAAAATGTAGACTGGCAATGGCAAGGAAAGCGTTTCTGAAGAAGAGAAATTTGTTAACATCGAGTATAGATTTAAGTGTCAGGAAGTCGTTTCTGAAAGCATTTGTATGGAGTGTAGCCATGTATGGAAGTGAAACATGGACGATAAATAGTTTGGACAAGAAGAGAATAGAAGCTTTCGAAATGTGGCGCTACAGAAGAATGCTGAAGATTAGATGGGTAGATCACATAACGGATCACCATCAGCAGCGCCATCTGCATGCCGTCATTGCACGAAACACTGCAGAGTAGTTTGGCTGAACAGCAGATTCAAGAAACACTTCTTGACAAAGTCACTGCGGCAATTGTCCATCTCCGGTAGCTGAGTGATGTCGGCACAGTAGCTCAGGGTGTTCGGTCAGAGAGATGGTTAGCATCTGAAACACAAAAACTGAGTGAAAGGATCGACAACGAACTGGGACGGATGTCAAGTGACGTCCTCAAAGAGTGGTCAGTGCAACAGAATGGCAATCCTAAGGGCTCTGGTTCGATTCCCGACTGGGTCGGAGATTTTATCCGCTTAGGGACTGGGTGTTGTGTTGTCCCAATCATCATCATTTTATCCTCATCGACGCGCAAGTCGCCTAAGTGGTGTCAAATCGAAAGACTTGCATCCGGCGAACGGTCTACCCGATGCGAGGCCCTAGTCACACTACATTTACATTTTATTGAGGCAATTTATGAATCGTATATGTTGCACTGTTTCTTATTACAGGGTGATTCAGTAAAAGTGTTCACTTATTTCTGGAACCGTTGAAGGTATCGTAACTCTCTTTCCACCCAGATTAAATGCAAGCAATTCCTCACTAAACAATTTGTAGTGTCTTGTGATAACTATATTAATCACAGAGGCAACAGTATCAACTCGGTTTTTCTGTCTGGAAATATGTTCATTTCTTCTACTACTATAGTAAACAAAATGGCTGTGAGCACTATGGGACTTAACTTCTGAGGTCATCAGTCCCCTAGAACTTAGAACTACTTAAACCAACCTAACCTAAGGACATCACACACATCCATGTCCGAGGCAGAATTCGAACCTGCGACCGTAGCGGTCGCGCGGTTCCAGACTGTAGCGCCTAGAGCCGCTCGGCCACTCCGATCACCTGTAGTAAACATCCAAGACGTACATTCAATATCAATTGATTCTATGAAACACGATAAGTAGGTGTATAAATATTACAGCATTTAGAACTTACGAATCAGGCATTTTGAACATTAGATCCATTGCTGACTTTCGGGGAAGTTAGGGAGGTCATGCCCAACTAACGAATTGCGCCACATCCGATTGGGAGCAAACAGCGTAGCACCATCGCGACTACGATAAAAAGAGCACAGGGGAAAAGTAGGTTTCTATTCCGTCGATTTAATTCCGATGTATCGTGAGCTAGTTACCTTGAAAAAATGACTTTCACAAACTAAGCTAAATACATATTCAATTTCTTTACGGGCAATGTAAAAGGAATGTGAACAGAAAAGTTGAGTTGTAGACTCAAAAGTAGCCTGATTGAAGATGTCAGACAAAAAAAAAACTGAAGGGATCGGCAAAATATTTGATATTTAAAGGACGCTGGAATGCACTGTAGAGGTTAGAGGTTAAGCTTACAGCGAGATGCGTGAACAGTTTTTCGGCAGCTGCTACTGATAATCCACATGTTCCCTATACAAAAACTGCGTGTCACTATAGAATATGTCAGTCCAGCGTAATTCGCATTTTGCACACAAACAGCTTCCACCCGGATCGTGTGTAACTTTACCAGCCGATTAACAAAGATCTTTGCGAAATACTCATGGAATTCTGTCATTCGATTCTGATGCGATATCGGGACAATGGGCTCTTTCTCCAAAATATTCTCTTTACCGATGAAGAAACCAATAAATATTATGGAAAGGTAAATGTAAAAAATGTGTGCTATTGGATAGCAGAGATATTGCATTGACTGAGGCAAGTTAGACATGAGAGGCAGTTGAGTCTGAATAATTTTAGGATTATTAAGAGCAACCTTACTCGTCCTTACTTCAATGAAGAAACCTACATACGTTAGAGATATGTACGATTACTTACCAAAGTACTTCTGGCTGGTTCTCCCAGAGAAAATATTTTTTACATTGCCTACGTACAGCTAATGCAAGTGCTATCATCATCACGGGTGCTTGGCATTTGGCGAGGAAAGCGTTCACAAAGCTCTTTCTTGCTCAGTGGCTAGGGCATGATGTTATCAGTTGGCCTGCACATTCAACTGACTTGGCGGCTCTAAACGTATTTTTCCCTCGAGTAAGCAAACGGTTGAAGTCCATGCGCAAGTTCTGCAGACCCAAGAGATTGAAAAGAATCGCGGCGTTGCGTTGTTGCAGCATGTGTAACGATATCAAAGCATTCTGTTCAGAATACTCAGTCCTGGTAGCAGCAACTGCCTATCTGAATTGTGAAAGAAAGTGTACATTTTTGACATCAGTTATTTTGTACGGAAGTGTTTATGATCAATTTCGTTTGACATTTCCTTTTCGTTGCTGCTGCTATTGCCGTTACTTGACGCTTTAAGCAAGTGTCTTGAAATTAAACTCATGTTAATTTTTTTCATGCAAAGTTGATGTCTACCTATATTCACACCCCATTTTCCTATTTCACAAATACGTTCACTTTTTGTCTTTTACCTTTCTTTAGACGGTCTGAGAAGAACAAGAGCAGAAATATGGCCGTAGTTAGCTGGTGAACGGTCTACAGATGTCACACCTTTTACTTTCCCATCGGTATTTTAGTCGAACCAAGTGCGCTTATTTTCAGATTTAAACTAAATTTCTCTCAGTTATTACGAATTTGAAATTTCTCAGCCACGTCAAGCTGGAGCGCCCCATCAGTTGGATGCTGCAGTTTCGCATGAAAACACGAACTTCAGCATAAGGCAGCTATCGGTTTAATGATAAAAATACATAAAAGTCAAATTTTTAGTATTACACTTTCTATCAAAGTAAGTACCTGATTTCGGAGAATGAAACTCGGCTGAATTTGTCCCACTGATAACTACAATATTAGCAACAGATATTGCTATAGTTCAATGTGAAAAAAAACGAAGTTGATACCGATGTCGCGTATTTAGCGTATGGTAAGTGTATCTATAAGCGACCACTTACAATTTTTTTTTCTACTTGTACCGCTTAAGCACTATCGAAGAAAATTTCTCGAACGTGTTCTTTAAGTTTTGAAAACAGATCAAAATCGGATGGGGACAAGTAGGGACTGTATGGAAGGATGATCGATTACAGTCATCCCAAATCATCGGGTTGTTGCAGATGTCACAGCGCTCTTGTGAGGCCTGGCATTGTCATGCTGAAGGAGAGGGTGCTCCATGTGTGAAAGAACTCTTCGAATTCGAAACTCGATTACACCACACTGCTTCCCACGTATCAACATAGTTGCATTACACGCCGCCATGTTACAAGCCACAATTCGCAATTCGGTGTCCTCTAACGACAGATGGCTGCAAACATATTTACTTGAAGAATAAAGGTGTAGACTTTGAAAAGATTTTCACGCAAAAATTTAGGAGACACTGCTGCTCAACACTCCCTCGTAGCAATCCGAGAATCTCTGTTAGCAGCTGTTTTTGCTGTGTGAATTTACATCTCCAAGTATGGTTTTCAACTTGCAGAAGAGTTAGTAACCGCGAGGCAATAGATCGCTGATGTAACTCTGCTGCTTTCACACATCGCAGACAAAATGCAAATAATACTCTGTCTCCTTTCTTTGGTTCTTCATATAATACGGAAGATTCGTACGTACAATACTGATGTTACACCTTGTAATTACCATACCCTTTGTTAGCCGAAGACTTGCGGACACATTGCACCTCCAGTGACCTCACGGTGACGATGTAACTTCTTAACTTCATGAAGTCAACAAAATATTACACTACTGGCCATTACAATCGCTACACCAAGAAGAAATGCAGATTATAAACGGGTATTTATTGGACAAATATATTATACTAGAACTGACAAGTGATTACATTTTCACGCAATTTGGGTGCATAGATCCTGAAAAATCACTACCCAGAACAACCACCTCTCGCCGTAGTAACGGCCTTGATACGCCTGGGCATTGAGTCAAACAGAGCTTGGATGGCGTGCACAAGTACAGCTGCCCATAAAGCTTTAACACGATACCACCGTTCATCAAGAGTAGTGACTGGCATATTGTTACGAGCCAGTTGCTTGGCCACCATTGACCACACGTTTTCAATTGGTGAGAGATCTGGAGAATGTGCTGGCCAGGGCAGCAGTCGAACATTTTCTCTGTCCAGAAAGGCCCGTACAGGACCTGCAACATGCGGTCGTGCATTATCCTGCTGAAATGTAGGATTTCGTAGAAATCGAATGAAGTGTAGAGCCACGGGTCGTAACACATCTGAAATGTAACGTCCACTCTTCAAAGTGCCGTCAATGCGAACAAGAGGTGACCGAGACGTGTAACCAATGGCATCCCGTACCATCAAGCCGAGTCATACGCCAGTATGGCGATGACGAATACACGCTTCCAATGTGCGTTCACCGTGATGTCGCCAAACACGGATGCGACCATCATGATGCTGTAAACAGAACCAGGATTCATCGGGAAAAATTACGTTTTGCCATTCGTGCACCCAGGTTCGTCGTTGAGTACACCATCGCAGGCGCTCCTGTCTGTGATGCAACGTTAAGGGTAGCCGCAGCCATGGTGTCCGAGCTCATAGTCCATGCTGCTGCCAACGTCGTCGAATTGTTCGTGCAGATGGTTATTGTCTTGCAGACGTCCCCATCTGTTGACTCAGGGATCGAGACGTGGCTGCACGATCCGTTACAGCCATCCGGATAAGATGCCTGTCATCTCCACTGCTAGTGATACGAGGCCGTTGGGATCCAGCACGGCGTTCCGTATTATCCTCCTGAACCAACCGTTTCCATATTCTGCTAACAGTCATTGGATCTCGACCAACGCGAGCAGCAAAGTCGCTATACGATAAACCGCAATCGCGATAGGCTACAATCCGACCTTTGTCAAAGTCGGAAACGTGATGGTATGCATTTCTCTTCCTTACACGAGGCATCACAACAACATTTCGCCAGGCAACGCCGGTCAACTGCTGTTTGTGTATGAGAAATCGTTTGGAAAATTTCCTAATGTCACCAGGTCGTAGGTGTCGCCACCGGCGCCAACCTTGTGTGAATGCTCTGAAAAGCTAATCATTTGCATGTACAGCATCTTCTTCATGTCGGTTAAATATCGTGTCTGTAGCACGTCATCTTCGTGGTGTAGCAATAGTTCAAATGGCTCTGAGCACTGTGCGACTTAATGTCCTAGGTCATCAGTCGCCTAGAACTTAGAACTAATTAAACCTAACTAACCTAAGGACATCACACACATGCATGCCCGAGGCAGAATTCGAACCTGCGACCGTAGCGGTCGTTCGCCTCCAGACTGTAGCGCCTAGAACTGCACGGTGGTGTAGCAATTTAAATGGCTGGTAGTGTACATTTCACGCCGCCATGCTACAAGCCACAATTCGCTGTCTTCTGACGACCAACATATGGCTGCAAACATATATACTTGAAGATTAAAGGTGTAGGCTTTAAAAATATTTAAGAATTTTCACACAAAAATTTAGGAGGCACTGCTTTTCAGCACTCCCTAGTAGCAATCCAAGGAATCTCTGTTAGCAGCTGTTCTGCTATGCGAATCTACATCTCCAAGTATGGTTTTCAACTTGCAGAAGAGTTAGTGAACGGGAGGCAATAAATCGCTGATGTAACTCTGTTGCTTTCACACATCGCAGAGAAAGTGAAAATAATACTTTGTCTACTTTCTTTGGCTCTTCATATTATAAGGAAGATTCGTACGTACAATACTGATGTTCACCTTGTAATTACCATACCCTTTGTTAGCCGAAGACTTGCGGACACATTGCACTTCTAGTGATTTCACGGTGACTATGTAACTTCTTAACTTCAAGAAGTCAACAAAATATTAGAATCTCTACACACTCTCAAACTCAAATATGTCGAGTAGTGTAATAAAGGAGTAATTCTGCATCTAATTATGATGCAATGCATTGAATAATTAAACTTGTTGTAAATGTTGTGAAATTTGTAAATGTGAACATACTTTTTGAATCCTCTCCACGTTTCGTTGTCTCGTAACTCTGTTTAACACACTATATCTGCACGTTTATATAGTCTTTCCACTCACAATATGTCGTTTCATGCGAAATTAGTTTTAGATTAGCCTGTAAAACCACAGCTCTGCAAAATATCCGTTATTAGTTTTGCTCCACATGCAGTGTGTCATAATATTACTGAATCTCACGTCACCATACAATGATGAGCCAAAACATTGGACTCCTTCCTTAATAGCTTCTGTCTCCATCTTTGGAACGAAATACATCACTCATTCTGCATATCGGAGATCCTACAGTTTTTTGGGAACTTTGTGAAGGTATGTGGCATTAGACGTCTACGCACAGGTCATGTAATTCGCGTACATAACGAGCCACGTATTGGCGTGTCCGATGATAATGACCCAGATGGGTTCCATAGGATTTACATCAGATAAATTTGGTCGCCGAGACTTCAGCATGAGTTCACTATAATGTCCCTCAGACCACTGTAGTACGGTTCTGGCTCCGAAATACGGACAATTGTACTGTAGAAAGATGACATCGCCGTCGGGGAAGACATCTACGATGAAGGGATGCAGGTGGTTCTCAGCTGTCAACATGTCTTCGATTACTAACACAGATCACATGTAAGTACAGGAGAATGTCTCATAGCACAATTCTGCTCCCACCAGCCTGCGTTCGTTGCACGCTGCGTATTTCTAGCCACCGTTCACCTCGATGAAGGCGTTTGTGAAGACAACCATCGACCCAGTGTAGCAAAAATGTGATTCAGCCGAATCTCCGAGACGTTTACACTGATCCACGGTCGAATCCCGATGTTCCCGTGGCCACTGTAATCGTAATTTAAGATGTCGTTGGGTCAAATTGTGAACACGTAGAGGTGGCCTGCTGCGGAGCTCCATGTCCAACAATGTACGATGAACGGTGTGCACCAGTATTGTGCTCCTTCAGCAGATCACCATGTATCCTACTTTACAGGACAGACAAAGCTCTGAACCATACGTTCTGTAAAGATCGTGGACATCCAACCATTTCGCGCCCGCTGGTAGTTTCACGTTGTTCTACCACATCCTGTAGATTCTCACAATATCACGTGAACATTCGACCAACTTCGCCGTTTTCGAAGTACTCATTCACAGGCTCAGCGTAACAATAGTAAGTCGTTTGTCCAAGTCGTTTATCTGAATAGATTTTCCCATTTGCATCCCATATCCTGCAGGGCGATCCCCCATCAGGGTCTGCTCCGCTTATATATGTTTGTTACCGCGTCACATGACCGCAACGCCACCAGGCGGAATCCAGCGACGCAGTGGACAATGGCCATAATGCTTTGGCTTAGCAGTGTAGGCGTACCCATTGAAACACTCTACATTGCTATTTGTTTTACGTTCTTTTGTGAATTAGTTTTCTGTTCAAACGTTAGTGTTTCTAAAGTACTGTTGCCTTCCCGTGTTTCACGAAAGGAAGGAAAACATTTCTCGACTTGGTATCGAGAGGGCGTTCATATCAACGAATTTTTTTTCCTACGGTATAGACGCTCTGAAAATCTACAAAAGTTAAGTGTCTGTTTACGCGGCAGTAAAGATTCGTCAGGGTAATTTTATATATATATATATATATATATATATATATATATATATATATATATATATATATATATATAAATAGTCGTGCCGCGTGTCTTTCGTCCTAATATATAAACAGCGATACTGTATCGTTATAAAATTTGAATTGTAAGCCGGAAATAGATATTCGTCCAGAAATTTGTTAGAGCTTTTGAGTCATTTTCAAGTCACCAAATGGGCAATTGAATTCAAACTGCAGGCCGGGGTGGCCGAGTGGTTCTAGGCGCTACAGCCTGGAACCGCGCAACCGCTACTTTCCCAGGTTCGAATCCTGGCTCGGACATGGGTGTGTGTGATGTCCTTAGGTTAGTTAGGTTTAAGTAGTTCTAAGTTCTAGGCGACTGATGATCTCAGCAGTTAAGTCCCATAGTGCTCAGAGCCATTTTTTTGAATTCAAACTCGATGGAGCTTCTCTTGAAGATCATCACGAAGTACGTCTTAGAAGTAAAACAACCAGAGTGTAAACATCGTGAATGTGTAGAATATGGTATAGCGCAATCGGTAATTTAAGTCACACCAAACGCTTATTAATAAACTACGAGAAAGATTTATGTAAGATGCATACCGCATTTGTTGAATGAGGTTCACAGTCTATTCGAAAACCGTTTCCGAGCCGTTTCTGGATGGTTATGAAAGGAATCCAAATGACTCTGTGAGGCGATTTGCTACTGTGGTTGAGATGTGGGAGACGTGGTCCACCATTTCACGCCACAAATGAAACAGCACCCAAAGTGATGGGTTATTTGCAGCCTTTGGGGCTGCACCAAAAAAGGCGAGGTCGGTTTCGTCTGCGATAGGGTTATGGACAGTGTTTCCTAGTGTCTGTGTAAGAAGAAATAACTTACGTATGTGTAAATAACTGCCTTGGCATAGTACAGTGTTCGATGGTTAGGAAGCGTGTATTCCCTCGTTTATGTGATACTATTTTGCCGTTTCTAGGAATTTTTCTTTATCTACTATATTTTTTATTAGTTTGATTAACAGACACTAGCAACAATAGCCACCCACATACATACACATTACAGAACGCTATAGAGTAAACTGTCAAAGTACTCCCCCTGTTAAATGAAGGTTACAAAATGGATTTGATGGAAGGACTGTTGATATATTCACATCACACAAAAAAGAAGACAAAATCTTAAATGAAAGGAGGAAAATGAATCATTGGAAACAGTGATACATAGAAATGAGTCCCCTCGTAAATATATTAAACCAAATAACCCACATCATTAAGGCAAGTATCCTCTGTATGAGAGACTAGTTGATCATGCTAGAGGGTTTATCTATCGCGTTACCTCTGCCAACGATAGTTAAAAATATCTTTTTAGCTGTTCCGTTTTTGTGTCTGCTACTTTGATCGTGTGATGTGCACAGCAAATTGTGTGTGATATTTAATATGTGTAAATATATGCACCACAAGTAGTTAATCATTGCAAATTCGTCATTAATTCTTTGTAAATATCAATTAATACTCAAAAAAATTGGGCACCGTTTTACAAATTACACTTCAACAGAACAACGCATCACCTCACACTTCGAAAACATCACGAATAAATGGCCAAGTACACGAAAAATGCACTTGAAAATAGAAATCATTTTCCAAAATGCGTCATGAAAATTATAAATGAAATAAAATTGTGACTGATAGCAGAAAAGTTTATTTTACAAACAAACAAATCGTTTTTACCGTTGCAGGCTCTCACGACTCATTCCTATTGAATGATGTCAAATTAAAGTGATTGTATTTTCTAACACCTCCTACGTCTCACTTAATTTTCCTGGGTTGGTTCTATTTTCGTGACTGATCAACTTGTTTGCTTTAATTACTGTTATATCGTATTTGCGTAATTCAAAGAATTTGTATTTGATTTCAAAGACTATTTCAATTAGGTAACTAACCATGTCTTGTGAGATTGCAAATACAACCCTCAGAATGGCTGTATTTTTAAAGATTCTTTTGTTTACCTTACTTTTCAACAAAATGTAATTTCCAAAATTCAGTGTATTCTCATCTGCCAATTTTGTTTCATGATGGCTGAAGTTTTTTTTTTTTTTAAAAAAAAGCGTTTCTCCTAGTTTATAGCACTTTTCTGGCTTTAGGCGTGAGTTTATGTTAATTGAGCCTAAGAAACTTTAGATTTTGGTTTGAACTGGCTAAAGGACTGATTTCCTGTGATTTGGAATGTATGTCTCACGTCAGCCTAATCTCCCTAGATTCTGATATACCAGTTGCACCACTGATGATGGAGAATTTTTTACGTCCTGAGGTCGTTTTGTGTCTACTGTTACGCTCACCTGTTGTACATGGAATTGTAGGGTTGACATCGTAAAAGCATACGCAGTAGATAATAAGTAGGTGATAGTTCCAGAATTTTAAGTTATCGCCGCACCACTGCCGAACAGACACTGACCACACGGCCACTTGATCCAAATCAGATTCAAAGTGGATTTTGTTAAATGAGATGACTCTTCTGATAGTTACACCGCACCGAGAGCCATTGTCTCTGTCTTCATCACCGTTATGGTCTTTACTCTCACCCTGCCACCTGGGCCTGATTTTTTAACGAGGTTGTTTCTGCTCTCCCGTCCTCCCTTTCTACTCACTTGTGCACTGAGCCCATGAGCTAGAGACCAACAATGCGGAGCTAAATGCGCGTAATGTATATAAAAAAAATGTAAATGTTACTTTGTTCAGAATCATGTAACTCCGAAAGTTCTTGACCGATTGTCTTGAAATTCTGACATTTGGAATTCTAATACAGACGTGTTTTTAGGTACCTAATTCTTTAATATAAGATGTATAATACGTGCATATGCAATTTTTAGACTTTTTTTAACAACGTTTCCCTATTATTAAATTAATATATATTTGTGTACTACATATATTTACAAAATAGGTTAATTAAAACATGCGCTATTTGCAGTGAAACATTGTATCAAAATTTCAAAGCAATCGGTCAAAAGCTTTCGGTGAGTTGCGATTATGAACATCTACACTTTCTATGTACTTACAAATTAATATAGACATCCGTGTCTTCAAAACCTCAAATCTCCGAAAGTTCTTCATGAATTGCTTTGAAAAATTGACACAACGCAGCATTCGAATACTCAAGTGTTTTTATATACCTACTAGAAAGTCATCTGGTATATATGAAATATATATGTACATTGTTACCAAAAATCTCTGGACGTACGTTTCTGATTTACTCCAAGTTTTTACACGTTACTGTAATAAAGTTTTAGACACACACAAACTACATACATTTTATACATATAAAATATACAATAGTGAAACATTGTTAGCAAAAACAGGAAATTTGTATTTATGGGTTATTGGTTTATGATTAGAATACTACTACAGGATCGGAATTTACAATGACAATAAACAACGCTCAAAGTCAGAAAAAGGGGGAAGAGAAGCTAGAGAGTGAGATGGGAGGAAATGACTCAGAAAACGGGAAGGAAGAGATGAACAGAGAGAGGACGGCAGGAGAAGATGTAGAAACAGGGAGGGAGGAGAAGATGGACAGAGGAAGGGAGCAGGAGGTGACGGTCTGAGAGATGGTGGGAGGGAGGGGGGGAGAGGGTATAGAGAGAGAAAGGAAGGAGGAGGGAATGGACAAAGAAGGGGGAAGGGGGAGATAGGCAGAGACAGGGGAGAGATGGAAATTAGGACGAACATATCCAGTTCTCATACATATCACAATCGTGTGCTTTTTCGTTTCTTTCTTTCTCATTTAAGCAGACTGAGCCGCAGCAAAGCATAGCATGGTACAGCTAGTTATTAATAAAATAATATTATTCAGATGCCAGACAAATACTGTCCCAGAATGCGCAAGCAGTTGTAGTTACACTGGCGATAAGCGCTACACGACGATAATACGGTTCTCAACGGATACCCATAACAATTCCGAGGAAGGGTTGAATACTTTCCAAGCGATCCGTGGTCTATGCGAAGCATTTTGAGGAAGAGAACATAATAACAATTGATACTTTTAAAGATTTGCAAGGAAATCAACAGAGGTACCCACGATCTCGACCAACATTACGTGTGAGTCTAAGAATTTTCCCCATTCTACCACATTATTTAAATAATCCACTTAAATCTGAGGCTGAGAAAAATCCGACTGAAAGAAGACTGAAGCGAGAAAATCTCCGTAAGAGAAATAAAAAATGGCTTCCAGAAAAAGTGATTAAAATCTTTCTAGAGGTGTGTGAAATTGTAGGTAGGACTTTAGGAAATGACAAGTGGTATCATATTGTAATAAAACATTCATTATGTTTCTACAGGTCATCAGTGTAAGAAAATCCAAAAATTAAGTGTAGTGTAAAACTGACAATTATGTACTTCTAGCTTCTTTACACATTTCTGCTAAAATTAAGTCAAATAAACTTGTATCCAAGTAATGTCAAACATTATTTTCATTTCTCTGATTCTAGTTTTCACATGTTGGTTTTTCTGATTAAGCAACGACGATAATAAAACAGTACAAAGTGAAGAACATACCAATTTCAAACAACTTCATCTTACCACAAAGCTTTAAAACTGTTTTACAAGGGAAATTGTATTTCACAATGAGAACTTTTTTCCTGCGATCCTTAAATTTTTGAACGTTCTCTTTGCGTCTGAATACGGAGGCACCAGGAACTAATCTACCAAAATAGCTCATCGTAAGTATGTTGTTTGTGAAACCAGATATCGCACTACGTCTTACTGCCGGCATTGACGAAACTGTCAGTGAAATTATTTTGAATTAAGCAACTGTATAACATTACAATCCACTTGCCTCGTTTTACATTTAAGACGTGACAGAAAGTTACCATCATCTTTTACGTTTGTTGGCGTGGATTAATTAGTTTTTAACGTGTTATATACGTGTACACTGTGCATTTTGCCCTTACCCTTACAACTGCTCAATGTATTATTTTTGTGTATCAAATGTTCGTCATACGTTAAAATTCCATTATTGGTCGTTTAAATGGGAATAATATTACCGATTCGTTCTTGTACACAGGTTTAAATTGCAGCATTGGGCATGTGCAGCATGTGCAGATTACACGTCCTGCTATAAACTTGACTTCCGCAGAACGTTCCATTTCCGTGTTTCATAATTTTTGTACTTGCTCAAATTCCATTTCTGACTATTTAAATAGGAAGATAATCGTGGCGGTCCGCATCAGAACTGGCAGAGAAGTTGAGGCGAAATAAAAGCGTCTCGGTGTCAGGCCGTGACATTTTATATTTGCAATCTTACTCTTCATCTCTCAAAGACAACTTTGTATCATTTCCTTTACCCCCTCAATGCCGAATGTCTCGATTTCGCATCATACAATGCGACGCCAATAAATGGAAGGTTAACTGTTCTTCAGCGCCAGTGCCGCGAGATGCTATAAACACTTCTGACATATGCTGCCGTCTCCTCAGTGTTCTAGAGTGACATGAGTTTTGACCTTTTTTTTCCAGCAGAATTTTATCGCGTACTAAGGGGCCAAATTCTGATACTGAAGTTGTTATACAAGGAAACTAAATCTCACCCCACAGCCAGATTTGCAGTGATGACTTGTTTTGTTTGTGTTACAGGCCCTCAAGATGGCGCCGTGGCCCGGGAGGTAGCGTCTACTTCCCTCGGGGCCTCGGACATCCCCTAGCGGGCAACCGCAAGGTAAGCACACCTACGCGCACCGCTTTCAGCAATAAACATCTGCCCTCCTTTGAGGCAATGAGGAACCTACGTTACTGCGTTATTTCGAGACGACGTTTACTCAGGAGAGACTGCCTGAAACGAAAATAGAATCAACTTCACGTGTGTCTACGTAAGCCTAGTTGGCCTCCGGTTACCACTTCCTACACATACCAGTGTAGTCACGTAACGAAACCCGACTTGGAATCTGCGTTGTAACGTAAGATACCTGGCACGACAAATGCAGGCCGTTTGACTATCATACTGTTTGACTATCATAGACACAAACGAAAGCGGCAAGCAAAGGACAACGAAACATAGGTCGGGAAACATGCCCTGATACGCCTTCTGCTTCTAATGACCTCATTGTCGACGGGACGTAAATCTAGTCTCACGACGTATGTTGAACAAGTGCAGTCCCACCAATGTTACAACACTGTTAATATATAGGGCTACGTTTATTTAGAACCACTGCAAGTGATAAATTGCTGTTGTTTGCTTTACTCGTCATTCCTAAGTGCTACTAAACAGCGTTTCAACAATAAGTGTCTCGGCCATGCCTCAACAATGTCATAGGACCCAGGTCCCTCGACTTGATCCCTTTGTTTTTCTTTCGTGTGTATTTAAAACCTGTGGTGCATACCACCGCTGTTGATATGGGTGACAGTCTCCGAGAACGCGCTGTGCGTGGTTGTCAATAAATTAGAAAAATGCCTGGGAGTTTTTAACGGGCACAGACATCGGTGAATAGACATGCTAAAATCTGCCGTCACATGAACAGCGGCCATGTGGAGCACCTGCTGTAATGTGTTTGTCTTGTAGTGCATACATTTGCTTTCGATTCTTGGAGACTCTGCTGTAAGGAGTTGTACGCAGTCGGAATACGTTGTCTTGGGGAAACCATTTGATTATTAGGATTATTTGCTTGTTTCATTGTCATCCATAATTCCATTTTGTTTGTACATATAATAGACACCATTATGGCGCTTTATTTTTGTACAAGGTCCTCTATCCCTTACAAGTATATGGCTGTTTAATTCAACAACTAATTTTGATAGGATTACCATCATCTGCAGGAACATAGTTAAGTCACAGCTTACGAGCCAGGGTATATGAGAGCAATGGCTCACCATAGGTAGACATTGGCACTCGGTTACGTTAGACCAGATGCTGATGATGCTGTCGAGACTAGGAACTGAATAAAATAAAATAATTTATTGGTTACGGGAAGTCATATCTTACTGTTTCAGAATATATCGCAGCATCTCATCGGTTTCCAGACTGATTAGATAATATCCATATATGATGTTGAAGTCCGAGCTAACCATATCTGATGTCCCTTTATTAAAAAATTGCTAATTTATAAGCTGCGACATGCGATTATTCATTCACAATATAAATATATTTTATTGGCAGATTACCTTTGTTCTAAACTAATTACACAAGCTTTATGCCATTGGTGTTAGGACATCATTTCGAGACGACGTTTACTCAGGAGAGACTGCCTGAAACGAAAATAGAATCGACTTCGCGTGTGTCTACGTAAGCCGTGCTGTCCTCCGGCTACCACTTCCTACACGTACCAATGTAGTCACGCAATGATACCTGACTTGGAATTTGCGTTGTGACGTAAGAAACTTGGCACGATAAAAGCAGGCTGTTTGACGATCTTACTACGGGAAACAAATGCCCTGATACGCCTTATGCCTCTAATAATCTCTTTGTCGACGCGACGTTAATCTAATCTCATGACGTATGTTGAACAAGCGCAGGCCCACCAATATTATAACTCTGATAACGTGTATGGCTACGTTTATTCTGAAACACTGCAAGTGATGTGTAAATTACAACGTGATGAATGCAGTTGTTTGCTTTCATCATCATTCCTAAGTACGACTAAATCGTTTACGTGTTACTTAAGAGTTTGGAAATTGTGATGATTTGCTGATTCTTTTGCAGTGGCTCAAAAAATAGGGGGAAACAGGAAGGGCCTATGCTGCAATAAATAAGCAAGGCAAAAATCGTTGGACAGGACAACGCGAGAAGGACTATTCTTCCTTTGCCTGAATTGGTTCATCATTTATCAACGAGACATAGTGTATTTCTTGTAATCTAAACTTAGACACATTTTTGTGCTGAAAATGATCAAAATTATGAACAGCATCCATTTTTTAAGAGCTTGGAATTATAAACGACATTTAATGTTCTACATCTTACCATAGCCTTTATATCTTCTATATCATTCCTGTCTTCTCGAGAGAAACTTATCTCGACGGTAGTAGTTCTCTAAATTTTGATTTCTGTTCTGAAGATTTTTGTAACTCCGCAAATACAGGAATAATAAAATGACAATATGACAGATAAGCTTCTAAATACACACATCAAAAAAGTTTTGCATCATGCCGGTTCTCAGAACTCCTGAAGACAGACGTTGACTGTGGATATTGTATCACAGACACAGTCCCTTTGACTGTTCGGAGATGTCACTAAACCCGGCCAAAGATGTAAACAACCATGCATGAGCAGCGCCTATTAGACAGAGGGAGTACGAAAGTCGATCAGTTCTAGTCATTCCCACAGGAAGGAGGTACACGACTCGTGTTGTCTGTAGTTCAACCATGCTTAGACGGTCAATAACGAGGTTCGACAGCTTCCACCTTGTTACTTTGTTATAGGTTCAAAATGGTTGATATGGTTCTGAGCACTATGGGACTTAACATCTGAGGTTATCAGTCCCCTAGAACTTAGAACCACTTAAACCTAACTAACCTAAGGACATCGCACACATCCATGCCCGAGGCAGGATTCGAACCTGCGGCCGTAGCACTCTCGCGGTTCCGGACTGAAACGCCTAGAACCGCACGGCCACCGCGTCCGGCACTTTGTTCTAGGAAGGGCACTTAATGAGGGAAGTAGAGGGGGGGAAACAAATGCCCTGCACATCTCAGAGGTGTTTATTGCTTGTAGTGAACCAAAGCTATGAAGGATGCACAGAGAGACGAACTGTCGATGATATGCCTCGCTCCTGCCGCCCAAGGGCTACTACTACAGTGGCTGACCGCTACCTACGGATTATGGCTCGAAGGAATCCTGACAGCAACGCCACTACGTTGACTATGTTGGATAATGCTTTTCGTGCAGCCACAGGACGTCGCGTTACGACTCAAACGGTAGGCAACAAGCTGCATGATGCGCAACTTCACTCTCGACGTCCATCGCAGGCTCCATCTTTGCAACGACGACACCACGCAGCGTGATGTAGATGGGCCCAACAACATGCCGAATGGACCGCTCACGAGGAACATCACCTTCTCTTCTCCGATGAGTGTCGTATATGCCTTCAACCACACAATCGTTGGTGACGTGTTTGGAGGAAACCCGGTCAGGCTGAACGCCTTAGACACACTGTCCAGCGGGTGCAGCAAGGTGGAGGCTCCCTGATGTTATGGAGTGGCATTATGTGGGGCCGACATACGCCGCTGGTGGTTATGGGAGGCGCCGTAACGGATGTACGACACGTGAATGTCACCCCCGATCGATAGTGCAACCATATCGGCAGCGTATTGGAGAGGCATTCGTCTTCATGGACTACAATTCGCGCCCCCATCGTGCACATCTTGTGAATGAATTCATTCAGGATGAGGACATCGCTCGACTAAGTGGCCAGTATGTTCTCCAGACATGAACCCTATCGAACATGCCTGTGATAGATTGAAAAGGGCTGTTTGTGGACGAAGTGACCCAGCGAGCACTCTGAGGGATCTACGCCGAATCGCTGTTGAGGAGTGGGACAATCTGGACCAATACTGCCTTGATGAACTTGTGGATAGTATATCACGACGAACACAGGCATGCATCAGTGCAAGAGGACTTGCTAGTGGGTATCAGAAGTATCGGTGTGTACAGCAATCTGGACCACCACCTCTGAAGTTCTAGCTGTATGGTGGTACAACATGCAATGTTTGACTTTCATGAGCAATAAAAAGGATGGAAATGATGTTTATGTTGATCTCCATTCCAATTTTCTGTACAGGTTCCGGAACTCCCGGAACCGAGGTGATGCAAAACTGTTTTGATGTGTGTAGAAATGCGCGCTCCCTTTTTCGCACGTAAGTTAATATTCTTCGTAAACTGCAGATTAATCAATTTTTCGTTTAATTGGACCATTCATTACGGACCATTACATTTACTTATTCACAAACGATGTAAATATATCATTTTTAGGGTTCTAAGAATCAAGTACGCCTATTTACACACATGAAACACTAATTATTTCTACGTCTAAATACATCCTTAATTCATTTTTCTTTTTACCTCTTACATTGAAGCCATTATTAAGTACGTATCTCACAACTGAAATATCGTCGGCAGATAATGTATCCTCTGTTGATGTTAAATAGGGCAAATGATGTTATTTTTAAGATGTAAGTTCATAAATTAATTTGACGTCCTTGGAACATATTCTTAAAGTTACGTGATCGAATATTTTTCTGACAAATCTGTGGACGCACCCCAGTCTGGCGATCTCGTTGTCATATGCCTCAATTGTTTTCATCACTTTTCGTTTCTTTACTGAAAATGGTCGTCCGCATGATCCAAACGGCCATTAGAATTTCGTACATACGCCATAACTGGTAGGAAAATCATGTGATGACTAACATTTACCAGTTGCATAAATGATTATTAACATTTAACAGTGTAATTTACACTGGCGTATAAAGACACATCTCTTTTTAACGTGTTACCAAACCTCGAAAAGTACTTGGCTGACTTACTTCAATTTTTTACGTAATACTTAATAAATATTCGTAAGGACATAAGCTATATATTTTCTCTTTGTCTAGGTTTTCATTAGAGTAACGTGAAGTTAATCTGTCGAGATTCCCATACAAAGACAAAATGGTGTTAGCAAAAGTTTTTGACCGATTTATTTCAAATTTTTACGTGACACTTTAATACACTTTCAGACCTCAGGTGGAAAAGTGATTCAGCTGCCTCTACCAACGTCGTTCTATGCCACCCGCAACGTTAAATCTGACCTTCAAAAACCACGTGCAAGATGTTCATGTTCTCTCCCTCGCTGCCCGTGAACTATTAGCACTATTAAAAAAATTAACGATACAATTCCATTGTAGGTTATGATTCGAGTTATTCGAGAAAGACGCACAAAAATGACCCCGCACTCTTGCCTCACCAGTCAGGATTTCTAGTATGTGATGTAAAGTAAATTGTTTAACTTACGGTCCCAAGTTGCTGAATCAGAGTACTGAACTAAACACTTTAATTGGTCCTCCCTTCGAGAACTGATACAACTAAGAATATATTCAGAGGTGATTAGGCTTCAGCACGTTTTTCTCATACGTGAGTAAAGTATATGGACTGCTACCAGCCATTGTAGTTACCGCGTTGTCTCTTGGAACCTTCGTGAACAACCATCTCCTCCTACTTCACACTCACAGAGAGAAGGGAGGCAGATGGTTTGACGGCGGTGTTTGTAGTACCGTCCGGTATTAAAACTGACATGAGCTATGGTGATCTTAAATTTTGTATTTACATTTTCTTCGCTACCCAGTATTTCACTGTTGTCTTCGACGCGGAACGAGGCAGTAATTTTGCTTTGGATCGAAAATACGGTATACAGTAGATTATTTCTGTTGTTTGTGTAACGATATTTTGTAAACTTAGTGGTTTTTTTTTGCCTTATCCCTGTCTTACGGAGTCGGCATATTATTCTGGATTTGGCATTGTTAGTGGCCAATCCTTGCCTCCCCCCCCCCCCCCCCCCTTTCCCACTCTAGGACAGAATCTGTGTACCCCATCTGTCGTCTGTCCGCGTCAAGTGCTGTTCCATTTGAAAGTGTTAGAATATTTTTGAGATGTTTGCAAATCATATAACTGTGAGGGACGTGGTATCAACCCGGTATTCACATAGTCAGATGTGAGAAACCGCCTAAAAACCGCATCCAGCCTGGCCAACACACCGTCCCCCGTCGTTAATACGCCGAGCGGATTTGATCTGAGGCTGACGGGTCTCCCCGAATCCAGGAAGCGACGTGCTGTCCATGACTTAGGCATATTTTCTGAATGCTCTTGTCAAATAGCTAGGGTCGGGAATTTGTTGAGTTTCCCTTGTATACAGCAGAGCTGTTTGTGATTTGCCTTTGATGTCAGTTGACTTACTTAATTCGGTTTTCAATTAGTGATTGTTTGTTAGCATTCAGTGAACTAAAGAAATTTTAATGGGTTTTATAAAGTGAAAAATAATTCAGTGTAGGAAATAATTTCCGTCTAGGAAACGAAACAAATGCGTTTCATAATCATAAAAATTAATGGTGAAACCTTCAGCTGTCCTTTATTTTGCACAATTCGTTACTAGTTTCGGTCAATGATCGTTATCAAGCTTAGCTGGCATAAACGGCAGGAAAGTTTTACTATAATTTGAACACAAGTAATTTGCTCTTTTGAGCCCACCATAGCACATAAAATTTTTTCGCAATAATAACTGTGTACAATACCGAAAAATTGTGAAAATTTTTTTACAAACTATAGTGGGCTCAGAAGAGCAAATTACTTTTGTTCAAATTATGGTATAACTTTCCTGCCATTCATGCCAGCTGAGCTTGATAATGGTCACTGACCGAAACTGGTAGCGAGTTGTGCAAAATAAAGGACAGCTGAAGGTTTCACCACGAATTTTAACAACTGTTTGGTGGCTGAATATCCCCATCTGTTAACATACATACGTTTCAGAACCAACTGAACGTACATCTGAAAACCATAACAATGTATCGAGAAGAAATTTGGAAGTCATACTACAATTAACAAACCATTGAGTACTGGCGATTGATGGATCGAAAAATACTGAGTGTATAATGAGTGCCTCTTGTTCAAGTGCCACATATGGAAAAGCTATATACTAACAAATGGTGACTAAAGCTGGCCTATAATCGATATGCACTCAACGAAAACAAGGTAAACGATGGAAGGTTACTATTAGTCGATCTGAAGACATGCCCTAAAATTATTTGCTGCTTGTAACGACATTAAAATTGTTGTTTTCATGTTTGACTGGTGTTCAGTGAAGGCATCAAGGAAAGAATAGAAGCTATTAATAGGCTTAAGTTTGATTCTTGTGAAAACACAGTGCCCATTCTGAAAGTGTTAGATGTTTATTGCATCATAAATTTTCAGTGATCAGGAATTTCTATTCAGGATCAAGTCAAGGAAACCAGATAAAGAGAAGAGATGTGAAAGATACAGAAAAGAAGAAGGAACAAAAGTGCAGCTCTGCTTAATTTTAGAGGTATTTTAAAAAGCGTTTCAGATCTTGTTTCTAGATTTCCTGTTACGTTCACTTTCAAGTACATGTAGAAAATTTTCTACTACGCCCTTAGACTTACCTACAAATTTTATGTATCAATAAATTTAAATGTACCACCAAACTATAAACGGTTATTCCTCATACGAGAACACAGATGAAAACATTGTCCCATAAGTTCTTCAGCTAAAAAACTGCTAAACTTACGAAGCTGTAGCACCTGTCATTTTTGAGGAATAGTTAAACTACAAAAATCCTCGTAACCAACAAAATTATTGGTTCCGTGCCTTTATTTTTGTGTAAGTTGTTCTCTGTTCTGTTATGAATTGTTTTGCAAAGTTTATCGAAGTTATTTCTAAGACTAGAGTTTCATGATGAAATTCTGAACTCCGCATTTCGGCATTCCCTCTTAAGAGTTTATACGTAATACGCCCTGCGAAGAGGTTACTATAGACCGAGATAGATTGTAAGCAAAATTTGGAATCTGTGTGAAGGTTCGCCTGGTAGATCTGCACTTTACGTCCTTGCTGGCATACAGTCTAAAATCGTTGATAAGAACCATTCTTACATCAGGTTATTCCAGTGGTTGAAAACCGTTCTAGAATGGCAAGCTAATGCTATTTTACACCGCCCCATCATATCTACCGCAGTGACCAAGGGTAACACGCATAAACAGTCCCAATTGAACTGCTGGTCATTTATTAGGAATCATGAAACCAAATATACACTGAAGGAATTCCGTAATCTGTCCAACGATGCGGACCAATTTCAAATGACATACTATTGTATTCCTAGAAAAACTGTTTGTTCATATTTAAAATGTTTTAGAAACCTAGAAGTACAGTATTTACTTGAGAACTGTTGTCTACACTGTTCTTAGCTTCATGTAAGACATAATAACTTACGCTTACTTTCATACATGTGTTACTCTTTCTTTTTATTCCAATATTACATGCATTATTATCTTTTTCCTTCTAATATAACCTGAACGCTCCGTTTCTAGTTTAGATGTTCTTTACAAAGGTATAGTTTCGTGTAAAGAAAGACTTTAACAAAAATTGTTCAGGTAAGTTTTTCCGTTTCACCTTCTACGATAGTGGAAACGTTTCACAAAACTGCTCAGACATACGGTGAACTTCACGTTCTTGACAATCTGTTTTAATTATCAGTACATCGCGCTATTGCTTCCTGGAGCTCACACAACTAGGCGGCCATGGTAACGTTCTGTGCCTGTGGTATGTAAAATGTCTTAGCTAATGGGAGACACGAACGATTATTTTAGTAATGGAGAGGTTTACTTCCTTTTTTTGGCATAAATGAGTCAATAGTAATATACAACTGCTGAAGAAAATCACGAGGAACAAAATAGAACATCTCATGTTTAAACACAGGACTTCCGAATGCAGTTTGAACGTGTATAAAATGTCATTTTGCTCCAAATAATTATTACACACAACAGGGTGCTGATTTGTAAAATATTACCTGAGTATATTATACTGATGTTACCAAACCTTACGTCGCTACGGAATGTGAAAAATAGAATACAGTCAAAACCTCAAAACATATGGAAAATTTACACACTTTTTTTCTCTTCGGTAACTTTCATTATGAAAGTTTGTTCGACCTGTCTCAAAGGGCGTTGTCGTCTTCAGTCGCCTACGTTTTCAATACTTGCCCAACTTCTGCATCTATAACATGATGGTGAAGCGATTTCTTTGCTTTAAACTACACTCTTAGCACACTGCTGTTGTAACGAGCATTCCAGACAACAAGTAAGCGCTTCAAGGAAATGGGAACCACTGTGAATGCTGTACTATGAACATATGGGACCTAAAACTGATAGCATGCTGTCGAAATACGTTGTGATAAACTATTGTTTTTTTATAAAACTAACCGAAGCCGAAACATGTTTTCTAACTTATGCTAGATATTCGCGGACCTCTTTCACTTCAGTCAGAACACGAATAAATTTAGGGTAACGGATACGACCGATGCACTGCGCGTTTCGCTAATACAAAAATAGATTATTCGTGTGTCACACAAGAGCATAACATACTGAACACGCCAAACGGTTGTGTAGTGTTAAGTCGAAAGGGCAGCTAGTCGTAGAAAAACACGTCATGTCAACAAAAAACACAACTTCCAATTGATGAAAGAAATTCTACGACGCAGTTTTACAGAAGAAAATATATCAGAAACTCCACACATAAAAACAATGACACTACCATCGTTAACACAAGAGCAAGACAGATCTCGTAGAAGATCTTTCCGTTGCCCTTCCCTAATGGATGTAAGAGGCACGTGCAAAAAATCGGCAGCTGTCGGTTCCTGGGACAATATAGCGCGGCGAAGTTTCACGCGTGATGAAACAAGTTAGCAGAGTGGTAAGACGATGGATCCTTGCTGCGGGGTAACATGTTTCGCATTTCTGCCGAGTAGCGTGTCTTAACTTCGCTTAGATGACACTGTAACAATCGTATATCAAACAAAGGATGAAAATGATATAGACTAAAAGAGAAAATAAAATGAAGAGCTGGGTTGAGTTTATAGCCAGTGCACAGCTGTTTGATTTCGAGAGACGTGCAAATATCGTCGCTTGATTCTGTCGGGCATTACAAACAGTGAAGTTTCTAGCTTTCGGTATGGTAAAATCTTCATTGACAGGTTGTAACGTGACATATTTAGCCATTCTGTTTCGTCAATACATGCAATAAAGTCGTATTTTCGTCCTTGCAGAAGACAATAAGAGAGTTCACAAACAACTTTGCACAAAGGCGCGTATGCGGATGTCGTTTACCATTCCGAAAACAATAACATAATTACAGGGAGAGAGCTCAATTATCTTCAGATGGATCACGCTGCGATTCATTTAAGCTCATTTGGAACAATAATGCTAACGTTCGTAGTTCATGGTGTTCATGGTACGTGAGTTTCTTGGCATGAAAATATTCCCCTTCGTCATAGAGTACCTGGTTGTCACTCTGGTTATCCGCAGACTGAAGGTGGAATTTTCGTTTACTGTTCATGTCCCCCTGTCTCCTCACTTATCACAACCGCTCACATCTGTCCCTACATGTATCATTACCACATAAGTAGCGTACACAAATCACTGAAGATCGCTTCCTCCTCTACACGAAACTGTTTATGTTGGAGGCCGTCCACTGTGTGTAATTGCCTCCACTTTCTTCACTTTCAAGAACACGCGAAATCCGAAACTCTTTGCAGAAATAACATCAATTACTTAACGCTGTACCTGTGTTCATCTTAAACTGCTATTAATCATCTGTTACCGAAAATGTTATAGACTTATGCCCATATTTTTTTCCTTCTCTTATTTGCACCTCTCCTACTATTTATACGGTAATCTGTATTTTTCCGGTATTTCTGATAATACCCTAATTCAAAATACGATTGACTTGATATGAGAGCCCCACATCTAGCTCCGTTAGAGAACTGAAAAAATAAGTGCAGTTCAGACAAGATGAGAGCAGAACCTTTTGAAATAAATTGCTACAGAAGGATGCTGAAGGTTAGACGGGTAGATCAGATAACTAATCAGAAGTTGCTAAAATGAACTGGTGAAAGAGGAAATTCTTGATAGTGCATATCGTGAAACATCAAAAAATTTTCAGTTTGGTAATGGAGGAAAGTGTGAAAGGTATAAAACACCAGAGGAAGACCTAGGGACGAAGACAGTAAGGAGCTTCAAACGGATAAAGGATGCAGTAGTTCCCAGAATGAGATTTTCACTCTGCAGCGGAGTGTGCACTGATATGAAACTTCCTGGCAGATTAAAACTGTCGTCCTGACCGAGACTGGAACTCGGGACCTTTGCCTTTCGCCGGCAAGTGCTCTACCAACTAAGCTACCCATGCACGACTACGCCCCGTCCTCACAGCTTTGAAGTTTGGAAAGTAGGAAACGAGGTACTGGCGGAAGTAAAGCTGTGAGGAGGGGGCGTGAGTCGTGCCTGGGTAGCTCAGTTGCTAGAGCACTTGTCCGCGAAAGGCAAAGGTCCCGAGTCCGAGTCTCCGTCCGGCACACAGATTTAGTCTGACAGGAAGTTTCGATGAAGTAGTTATTCGGGGGTGAAAAGATTTTCTCAGGACAGACTAGCCTGGAAAGCTGCATCAAACCAGTCTTCGTACTGAAGACCGCAAGAACAACAACAACAACAACAACAAACAAGAGATCGTGGAAAAACAAGTGGAAACGTTTTACAGCTCAGGTCGTATCGAACAATCGGAGACTACGTATACTACTACACAAGGTGAAAATATCGAATATATGGTAGACAGTATATCACGTTTTGCCTGATATGAGAAAAGTAGTTATTTCCGAACATACAGCTTCATCGGTGGCGTGAGTTTAAAGAACTTGAGTACGGCGTTTTGCTTTAGTTTTATACGTAGAAGAAAGCTCGCCATTTGATTAATGACACTTCTATGAGGAAATGGCGGAGCAAGAAAGAATTGTTGCTCTGCATCAAATTCAGATCATGTGAGTCTTATGTTAAACAGAAACGAAAATTTGTAATCTCATACAAATCCATTGCTCTGCAGCGCATAAAAAATATTTGCAAAATCATCAAAAGAGATGAAAGTAGAGAACTAACTATTATATTAAGAGAAGTTACAGGCGCATGAACAAAAGTGAGAATGAGTAAACACAAGAAAGTACAGTACTACCCACAATTTCTTTTTCTTCACGCAAGCTCTAACTGACATGCATTTGGATGATAAATCAAATCACCCTTACCATCGATTCTCCCCAAATCCTAGCCTGAACAGCGCCTCAGCCATTAGTATATAGGTTTAAATATAAACACATTTCTGAAGAGAGGTGTCGTTCACTGATAAAACAAGACATGAAGCAAAGAGAAATGCGTCTCCACTTTGGATAACGTTAATACATACAGTCTTCTGTCCGTTTTCAAAATGACTCAGCTGAATATCTGAACAAACTGAGCTAGTATTTACTCCCTAAGATATCATCGTCAGGTGCACTTTGTCTTTGCAGAACATAAATACGCACTCTTTGCATTAATTTATAAGATCTCAGTTAGTGTTGGGATGTCAGGAACACCCTCCCTCTCCACCCCTAGTGAGACACAAGTCCAGAGAAAATTTCCTCCATGCCCCCAGCGCTCTTCATATAGCGTCGACCAAAGAACGAGTAAGACCAGGGATCATTCTAGATGTCCATCTGCTAGTCAATTCCCGGAGCGGCGAGCCTGGAAGGCACTAGATCCATTGGGAAATCGCGCCGGAAAATCCAAAGGTATATCAAGTTACTCTTAATAGAGATTTTCCACTGTCAATTTCTGCACACTATCTCTGTAAAAAATAATATTTTCCCAATCAGTTTTACTCTCTCTCTCACTCTCTCTCTCCCTCTCTCTCTTTCTCTCTCTCTGTCTCTCTCTCTCTCTCTCTCTCTTTCATTTGTTTTGGGGTTGATAGTGTTTTATAAGATTTATTCTGGTACGGTCACAAAAGCTTTACCAAGACTTAAATAAGGCTGCATACCCAGCTCCACTTATCAACAGCACCTAATGTTAAGAAGCCGACAACAACTGCGTCTGTAGTTTTGCCAGACACATAAGTTGCAACCGGTTCTTACATGCAAAAGAGTTACTGCTGTTGTTGCTGCTTCTTTTGCAAGCGAGGAGCATAAATTCGTTGTACCCGACATTTACAGACCATTCTGTTACCCGTAGAATACCGTTTGCCAACCAGCATCACTCTGGAACTGTACGCTGGCTTTCACCACAATAGAGCACTCAGATTAGTTAACAAATCGATTGGCTAATTCTAGTTCGCGTAGTCCACGTTTTCGTACCCTATTCTACATCTGTAGCACCGGACACATTATTTCGCCTGATGACACCTATTCTCAACTAAAGGAGGGATAATCAAGATTTTTTTTTCTTCATCTGTGTCCACATCTGTAGCTATGCCTGTACGCTGCAAACTACAGTGAGGTGCATGGCAGAGGGTGCTTCCTGTTACAGCTTCTTCCCATTCCATTCTCGTTTGGAGCTCGGGAAAAAAGAGTGCTTAAATGTCCTGTATTCACAGTCCCTACGGAAGCGATACTTTGACAGTTGTTGTATATTTCTAGATTCCGCATTTACTGCTGGTTCAAATCAAATGGCTCTGAGCACTATGGGACTTAACATCTGAGGTCATCAGTCCCCTAGAACTTAGAACTACCTAAACCTAACTAACCTGAGGACATCACACATCCATGCCCGAGGCAGGATTCGAACCTGCGACCGTAGCACTTACTGCTGGTTCGCGAATTTCTTTGAAGCACGCTTTCGGATTATAGTTGGAGTCTAATTCTAGTTACAGAACAATAAAAGAAAAACTTTTAGCAGCTTGTGGTGGTTATTTACGACAAAACAGTGGATACTGATTTGGATGGCGCGGAGAGGAACAACCATCAATTTGAATATCTACGTGTGGGCGTCGAGTTTCCTCAGGAAGCGCAGTTGGTAGCATATTGCTTCTGAATGGCAGCATGCCGAGAATGAGTCGCGGTCCGCCACACTTTTTTTACACATTCAGACGCTGTGTTTACTTCGCTAATAAGAGGTAAAACGTCGTCTCTGGCCTTAAGTTTTCTGGTACGGGAACTGGAGCAGAACAAGATTAAGAATAATATCGATAGTCAATCCAGCTTTAATTTATTGCGTAGTTTCGTCCACCAGACGTGAGAGATCTGTGGAAATTGCAGTATATAAACACAGTATTGGATAAAGTTATACATGAAAACTCGACTTACGCTACGGTATCTTATATTCATTGCCCTGGTGGCAACACGTTAGAAATTTAAATAATCACTTGACACCACTGCCAACAAAAAGTATTGTGAGATGGATCTGCAAAGTTTACTTGTAAGCTCATTGGCCGTGTGCACGAGCACGGATCACACCTGGAGAAATTACAAAATGGTTCAAATGGCTCTGAGCACTATGGGACTTAACATCTGAGGTCATCAGTCCCCTAGAACTTAGAACTACGTAAAACTAAGTAACCTAAGGACATCACCCACATCCATGCCCGAGGCAGGCTTCGAACCTGCGACCTTATCAGTCGCGCGGTTGCTGACTGAAGCGCCTAGAACAGTTCGTCCACAGCGGCCTGCCGAAAAATTACATCTCACTGCATAAGTAAGAGCCGTGTCGACATAAACAAAGACGGAAGTTGTTACATTCCTTGAACCATGTTCACGCTCGACTACGTATGTACGTATTCAAGCTAATAAAACTATCAACAGTCGTTATAAGCTCTTATCGATCCACTTACATCTTTTGTTAGTGTGCTTCGATAGATTTTAGACACCTTACTTAAATCTTAGGAGCATTCACATATCTAATATAACTGTAACGTCGAATAATACAAGTTAACGTCTATATAAGCTATGATCATAATGCTTTTGATCTATTTTTACGTACGAAGCGATATTTGACCACGAAACTATACGGTTCCTCCTGCCACAGTTTAATATTTTACCATATTTTAATCAGACAAGAGTACACATAGTAGGGTACTTCTGTTAGTCACTTTCCCACAGAAACAACTATGGAATTAGAATAAAACTAACTACTCAAAGACTTTGACAAAAACTGCAACTGGGATAGGCACGAGACTGTAATGTGTGTTGCGTGTTTCTTTTTTTTTTAATATGATCGTGCTAGCTTCTACAGATACATTTTAGAACGGAGCGGAAACAAGGCTCCCTACAAATTACGCAACGAATTTTTGTCCAAATTTTCATAGCCAGACGAAAAGTGAGACAAGGACAAAAGGGATATCAAATCGATCTGTGTGTGGTCTAGTTTGGCAAAGCAACGTTTAATTGCTTGAAAGTAATCAGGGGAGTTAAGAAAAACTTAATTTGTGTTTTGACGGTTAACTGAAATATTTCACGAATAGCTGCTGTAAACGATAGATGAATAGTAAAACTTCTCTATTTTTCTTGATCCACACGATCTTCATAATAATAGAACTTTGGTCGATTTCTAACATATGGTATTTCAATTATTCTGAACGAACTATGGAAATTAAAAGTTTGAAAAAAATGGTCCAATGTTTTGTGAAATGATTTGTCTAAACGAAAGAATTAAAATAAATTAGACAAACATTTGACGGAACTTTGAATTATGTTCGGCATCATTCACAGTAATTTAGGTGCCGATGGAGGATCAAATTTCAATGTTTAACTTATATTCCAAGAACTTGAAAGAGTACTAGAGTATCTTCGTCTTGCGGAATTTTACTCAGTGGTCTCTTGGCGTCGTCCCTTTACATCACTAAAGTATGAGCGCCTCAGCATCATTCGAAGGCATGTCAAATGTTTCTCTAATCAGCGGTGGCCGTGCGGTTCTAGGCACTCCGGTCCGGAGCCGCGCTGCTGCTACGGTCGCAGGTTCGAATCTTGCCTCGGGCATGGGTGTGTGTGATGTCCTTAGGTTAGTTAGGTTTAAGTAGTTCTAAGTTCTAGGGGACTAATGACCACAGCAGTTGAGTCCGATAGTGCTCAGAGCCATTTGAACCATTTTTTCTCTAATCATTTTCATTTCTCAGCTGTAGGCAAACCATGTCACAAAACATTTCACGGTTTCTTTCTCAAATTCTTTCCTTCAGTGTGAACGCGGTCCATGTGATGTAACAACTTCCCTGTTTGTATATGTCGACATGGTTCTTACATTTTCTGCGAGATGTGATAACTTTCCTGGCTGTGCTTTAGATCATATAACCGGGCAATGAGCTTACAGTATACTTTGCAGATTCAACTCACATCACTTTTTGGTGCCGAGTGGTACCTCAAATTGCGACCATGGCAATGGAAGTAAATTACCTTGTTTTAAGAGGGATTTTAGTAATTATCTATGTGTTTGAGGGTAAACTGAAATATTTCACGAACAGCTGCTGCTAGCTATGTAAATGAAGTGTTAACAGAACACCGGTAGATTTTTTAAATATATAACATTTCAGGAGATTACTGTAGTTTCCACGTACATGAGGATGTTTGAGTCTCATTAGCGAAACTAGTCAAAAAAGCGAATAATACGCGATCTGTTGCGGTATATCTGTACACAACGATAGCCCCGTTTCCCAAAGGCTGTTAAGGAAACAAGGAAATTTGTTGATACTGTTGAGGTAGTGTTTTCAAGCCAAAGGGTTTGATGGCAGATATACTCCAAGTGGTAGAGTCATTGTTTATGGTCGCCTTAATTATTAATTCCCGCTAGCCATCATAATCTGCATTTAGTTTTGGCACTGCATATTTATTAGACGTGTTGCCTGCATAAATGTTTTTAAAAATTGCTTCACCTAACAGATAAAATATTGAGTCATTCAAAGAAGGTAGAAGATTATAAAAGATTCGATGATTCAAAAGCAGCGGATCATATCCCTCACATTATATATAATACTGAAGTCAGTTAAAATTCTATTAGCAAAATAAATGATTATTGTCCCACCGAATCTTAAAATATTCTGAAGTGATACTGACCAAATCAGCCAGGCACCAAGTGCCTGATCAGCAGAAGAACAGTGTTCCTATTTAAAAGGCAACTGGACAGTAAATGAAGAACGAATCTTAACGTAAATTACTATGCCACACAAAATAACGGTGCCACTAAAGATAAATGTTACTCAATAAATTTTCTCCACTTAGGTCAAAATTAGTTACTCGACATATTCTAAGACTCTCAGACATTATATTTCATGCAAAGCGCCACGTCATATTATCAACGGTTCAACTCTGGTTTCCGATAAAAAATACTCAACTGACACTACCAGTGGAATCGCTGCGGTCTCTCTTTCTTAGGCTTCGCCTGGCGCGTAAAACGCTACATCATCAATCACGCATTGCCACCAGTGATGCCATTGCCACGGATCACACCATAAATTACACCAGATAGATGATCAGTTTCTACACCGCTTATCGCAGTTTTAACAGTGACTAACACCTAGTGGGATGTTTCATGTCTGCCTTTCATACGTGTACTGGACAGAACTGCAATTAAATCAGTTCCTAGTGACCGATTCATTCATATGTAATTTTAGCAGCACTCTTAGCTATATTAAACCGATGTTGACAATTATAAGACGATGAAATTATGTATTCCAAAATCTGGCCGACAAGTACCTACACTAATTTTAGAAACCACAAATTCGTCTTATATTTCTGCATGTGATAATTATTGCTCTTTTTCTGAACTCCAAAATGCCACGGTTAGCTATTACCTCTGCAATATACGTCATAGAAAATGCTCGACGAAACAGCTCCATCGACGATTTTAAGTTGTAATGGAACATTATATAATCACTGATTCTCACCTACAGAAAACTAGAATAGCTACTGCTTTCTTTCTGCAAGTATATACAGGAGTAAATTTCAAAGGTCTGTGTCACCACGGATAAGAGCACAGGTAAGTAACACTGATATAAACAAATAACAGAGGGATAAATGACTTTTACAAGTACATCTTAATTCACCACGAACAGTTTGTTGTCTATCTGATCTACGTATTTCAAAGGTTGGCAATTGTAAATTCTTTTTCTTAGTAATCGTCTAATGTAAGTAATAAATAAGTGATATCAGTTGTTTATTTGTTCCGCGAAGTTTAACGCTACCTGTACCAAACTTTCTTCACGGAGTTGTCACTGAAAAAAGTTACCTGCTCAATCCGCAGAAGCTATGTCGTTAAGTTTGTACCATATTGCCAGTCTTATTCTCAATATAGCTCTACAATCAAATGGTAGACGACGCTTAAAACTTTGATAGAAAATTAAAGGAAATATTTCAAAATTATTTGGGCATTAACAATAAGAAAAATTACCCACTAAAATACAAATGGGACTACTCAGAAAAATTAAGTCTCCGCATTGTTAACGACTCATACATAATATAAGCGGGCAAGTTACATTCTGCATTTAGTTGATTTTAACAAAAACCAACAAAATAAAAACTTTTTATCTTACATCAATTGTAATTTTTTTACAGGATAGGCTGGAAATTATTATTCTTTCCAGCAAATCGTATCGTTTACATATATAATGTGAGTTGAGAGCATTTACAAAATAAGGATAAACAGTCTTGCTGTCTACGGAAATGAAGATGCTTTGTCGACTGTTCTGTCTCGGAACCCAAGAAACGCGTTGGAAACACACTTTCTGGGATTCCCTGGTAGCTGCGGCAAACACAATACGGCCTCCCTCAACCCATTAATGTGTGATGTGCACAGTGAAGAGTCCCAAGGGAATCGCGATACATTTATGAGTAGCTCTGAGAGCTCTTCTCCTCGAGGGACTTTGGTTTCCAATGATACCGGAAGTGCTAATGTGAGATTCACTTGCTCTTCCCACAGACTTTTAGATTCGGTAATTAACCTGCGTGCCATATCAGACAAACTGTGGCTTTTATCGTACTTCAACGTTCACATCTACGAAAATTCTCATCAGTTTGGTAGTGACTAAGCAGTTGCCAATACGTTTTACCATAATGCATTTACTATCTTTGCGATACGTCAATAAATGGTCTGTCATTACAAGCTAGTCATGCATTTAACCACTAGGTATCCTTTGAACCTAGACCATCGCTTCGCACCGTTCTCTTAAGAACAGTGCTGCAATTTCATCGAAAATTTGTACTTACGTCACATTCGTCTCATCTAAGCTACTTAAAAATACGTAGAGTTAAATACGTTTCGGCAAATACGTGATGTTTCATTAAAATGTGACTCAAACACTTCCCTTAACCCACTAAATACGTTTACTCGAATACGTCACCGAGGAACCCTTATAATACTCTAAACCAGACATTAGAAAACGAACTGCGAACTAAAAATGATTTGTGTTCCTTTTTCATCTGACTTCTTTCCGAATGGAGAAAGCTTTCACAAGCAGTATCTTGCATCAGATCAATGATAGATGAGTTACTCTACAAGGGGTTTTACTGAAGAAACGTTTCTGACGTTCGATGTGACATAAGGATGATACGAAAAGTTTCACTTTTACTCACCAAGACGGGAACTTTTACCTTTTTTTCCTTTGGAATACGAATCCAGTATGTTAATTATGCCAAATAGCTCGGTATTTCTCTAACAATAAGTATTCCCATGAACACATTTAACAATCGAAACGATACGGTTTTTCTAGCTGCTTAACTAAAGCAGTAACATCGGGCCTTTTTTATTATATTAATCAGGACAATATGTTTGAAAACATTAAAACGGTATTGGATCTTTGTTTATTCAACATATCAGTTGTCAATTTCTTAAAAAATGTTGTACTTCGTTTCGACTTCAATTCTATATCATTTTTTATGTGCACCTCCAACAGTCACGAACGGTAATTGAGTCTTCTTCCGCGTGTTTTTCATCGAGCATCTTCTGGTCGAAGTTACTTATCCCTTTTTGCGAAATATCACAGACATTCCATGCATCAATACTTAACGAAAAATCTGTTTACGTATTTTATCCATCCTTCTTCTTTCGTTTCGTCAATGATGCCCGTAAGTTCAATTTTTATCATTGTTAGATCGTAAAAACTGTTATATTCCTCAGAAGGGCTTGATCGATTTGGTTGATTTCTTTTGTGTGTTCGTTGTTGTCAGGACAAGGTTTGTATGTAAGAAATTTTTTTTGAAAATTCAACGGAGAAGTCAGATATTAACATGAGCTGCAGCATGTATGAGATGTCATCAATTAAGAACGTTTCAACTCGACAGATTTGGTTGATTTTTGTCTTTGTTGTGTTCTTAAGTGTCAGGGCAACGTTTGTATTAAAGGAAATTTTTGTAAAATCCACCGGCAAAGTTGGAAATTAAAATCAATTTTGAAAGATCATCAGTTGAGAATGGCTCGACCGATGTGGTTGAATTTTTTTCGTAATTGTGGATAGTAATGGTATTTTTGGTATGAAACAGAAAATTTAAAAAAATGCCTTCAGTTTCACAGTTCTGCTGTTGCATGTTTATATATTAAAAAAAATAAGTTTGACAGTTATATATACAATACATAAATATGTTACCGAAAATCTGTAAGAGTTCTTAACAGTTTTACTACAGATTTTTCCGTGATACTAATGAAAGTTCTGACTGACAGAAGGCGTAAATTTTTGTAACATTACATATATAAACAACAAATGTAACATATAAAGTGGGATATGTTGTTACCAAAAACCTCGAAAATATCTTGGCAGATTTACTTCAAATTTTGACACGATGCTCTATTGAACATTGAGGCGGAAATGCACATAGAGAGGGGCGATGAGGAGATGGACAGAGAGTGGTGGGGGAGAAGGTTATGCACAGAGAGATGGAGGGACTAGGAGATGTGCGGAGAGAGAGGGAGGGATGGGATAGTGGGCAGAGAGGGAGGGGGGTAAGGAATTTAAGATTTATAAGCAGTTCCCATGCATACTCAGCAATTACGAAGCACTGCTAGGTTCGCTAGCTATGTAATGAAGTTTACTGCAGTTACGTTGGGTAACAGCTGCACGGCCAGACGTTCAGTTAGAATAGGAACCTTCATACAGGCCTACGAAATAAAAATAAACTACATCACAACTAGGTATTCAAAAACGATACCTAAGAAAAGAAGACTACGAGAAGCCGTATCTTTGTTCTTAAGGCTACATTATAGTTTTGTGTGTATCGTCATTCGCCTGAGGCTCTAAGCCACTCAGTGACAGAGTTTACTTCGTTGCTCTTGAATAGGCAGGAAAAGATGGAGGAGGAGTGCTCTATATCAACTTAATTTTCGTAATTTAACTTTTGTATTCACACAACTTTTTTATAGTGCTGTAAAATGTTCAAGTGTTACTCATTAGCTACCTGTATGGGATAAAAAGCATTCAAAATAATATATAGCGTTTCGCCACATACATAAATGTTGCTGCCAAAGTCGCTATCATTTTATTTACAAACACAAACAGCGAAACAGTCCACATCGGCATCACGCCACAACGAAACCATTGCCGTAGAAGAAGTAATCAGACATGAACTCTGTAGATATTATCTGTGTTCATGTGCAACGCAAGTAGCAATGTATATGTGTATTATATGCTGAGTCACACTCCCAAGCAACGTCACCAGCGAGATTTGTTGATGCTGACAATACTTCATATAGTTACTGACTGTGATTTGAATGAATACGTGATATGATACAAGTGATGAAATCCAGCGAAAAAAAAAATCAATGGAAAAATAACGTTCATAAAATGTAAAAAGTTCATAAAAATGACGTAAGCCGTATGCTTAGCAGAATGGTCGATGTATCCTAAAGAAAAGTGTCAAAACATACAAGTCGTTTCTATGAAATTCCTCTTCTTTACTAAATAATTTGTCAGGTTCTTTCTTCACCATGAGCTAAATTTCACTTCTCTAGAGTTGCCCTTTTAGGTTCGGTGGACGTTTCTAAATTGTTGTTTATGTTATCCGCAAAATGCGTGCTTAATATGGAGAGTATTGTGTAACTGAAGTACATGGGAACAGTTACCAAAACTGCAAAAAGAATCCAAAACACTTTGCAACTATTTTTACAGGAATCTTTGTATAGCTCTTTGCAGGTAGTAGGGCAGACGAGAAAGGTCATTGAGAACAGTTTAACTGGACAGTGATGTGTGATAACGAGTATAAAATGAAACAGAGAAACGGTGCTCAACAAAGAATCATTCGAAAGACCATTTCGGAGTGAACGGTGGATGTCACACCTGCAAATAATGGCAGAGCTATGAGAAACTCAGAGAAAATTTATAATCGTGTCCTTAAAATTCAAGTAAGGATTCTCGAGTCTGCTGTTTTTCACTTAACTAGAATCAACCACAGTCAAAACTGGCAGTGCCACAGAAGAAAAACACAACGAAGGACTTACTAAAAGCCTGTCACCGAGTGAGTTGGCAAAGTGGCTAGCAAACTACACCCTTCATTCGAAAGGACGACAGTTCAAATCCGCGTACGGCAGTGCAGATATAGGTTTTCCTTGATTTCCTTAAATCGTACTAGCAAATGCCTCGACGGTCCGTTAAAAGGGAACGGACTATTTCCTTCCTCACCCTTGAAACAATCCGAGCTTTTCCTCCGACTCTGATGACCAAGTTGTCGACGTGGGACGTTAAATTCTAATCACCCTTCCACCCTTAATGATTTCTTGCCCTTCATTTTTCCTTTTCCTACGTTGTCAAGTTAAATGAGCATCTATCTTAACTAATAAAGGGTTTTATTCAGTTACAAAATCTCCAGTCTCTGCACATAATGAGTTTGCCGATAAACATCTTTTCCTGTACGCCATGCCTTTCGTTTACCTACTTAAAAGATCTTCTTGAAGTTTTTCGAAATTGTGGTTTCTTTGCGACGCTCACGTGATTATCATTGACGAGACACAGCTTTTGTTTGGTATTCAACCCAGACTAAATCTACAGTAATATGTCAAATTGTGGGCTCGGTTTTCATTTAAGTCTGCTTCCCCCGTAGAGGTACGCAGATTACAAATAGAGTAAAATAAAGAATTTTTTCGTACATAAACTAGAAGCCTTAAAATTTGGTTATCATTTCCATTTATATAGGATAATCCCGTGACACAAATCACCGAAAATCATTCTGATAACTCTGGCAATGGACTACATGTACCAGTATGTTGTTGTTATGACTGAAGGTTAGGCAACGTTCAGAGGATGTAGCATGGACCAAAATAAGAAAAAAAGTCTACTAAGCATGAGGCCTGAATGCATACCTTGAGCACTGTCTTCGATATTATGAAAAACATATCATGTAAGGTTCTTAAACAGATTCGTACATTAGAAAAATTTATCTGCACGAATTTTAGATTTCGAATGTAATTCTTTTCTATCGTGATTGATCTACATACAAGTCACAAAAGTAACGGGATAGCGATATGCACAAATACAGCAGCGGTAGTAATGCGTATACTGAAAATAAAGGGGCAGTACATTGGCGGTGCTGTCATTTGTACTTACGTGATTCATGTTAAAAGGTTTCCAACGTGATTATTCAAAAATGGTTCAAATGGCTCTGAGCACTATGGCACTCAACTTCTGAGGTCATTAGTCCCCTAGAACTTAGAACTAGTTAAACCTAACTAACCTAAGGACATCACACACATCCATGCCCGAGGCAGGATTCGAACCTGCGACCGTAGCGGTCTCGCGGTTCCAGACTGCAGCGCCTAGAACCGCACGGCCACTTAAGGCCGGCCAACGTGATTATTGCCACACAACAGGAATTAATAGACTGAAAGCGGAATGGTAGCTGGAGCTATACGCATGGCATTCCATTTCGGAAATAGTTTGCGAATTCAATATTCCGAGATCCACAATGTCAACAGTATGCCGAGAATACTAAATTTCAAGCATTACGTCTCACCACGGATAACGCTGTGGCCGACGGCCTTCAGTTAACGACAGAGAGCAGTGGCGATTGTGTAGATTTGTCAGTGCTAGTAGACAAGCCACACTGCGTGAATTAACCGTAAAAATCAATGTGGGATGTACGACGAAAGTATCGGTTAGAACAGTGCGGCAAAATTTGGCGTTAATGGGCTACGGCAACCTTTGCTAACAGCGCGACATCGCCTGCAACGCCTGTCCTGCGCTCATGACCATATACAGGGTGTTACAAAAAGGTACGGCCAAACTTTCAGGAAACATTCCTCACACACAAATAAACAAAAGATGTTATGTGGACATGTGTCCGGAAACGCTTAATTTCCATGTTAGAGCTCATTTTAGTTTCGTCAGTATGTACTGTACAACGTGATGAAATTGTAAATTTTCACAGTCAACATGTGTGGGCTGACGAGAATCCGCAGGCAATTGTGCAATCACGTCACCAACACAGATTTTCCGTGAACGTTTGGGCAGACATTGTTGGTGATGTCTTGATTGGGCCCCATGTTCTTCCACCTACGCTCAATGGAGCACGTTATCATGATTTCATACGGGATACTCTACCTGTGCTGCTAGAACATTTGCCTTTACAAGTACGACACAACAAGTGGTTCATGCACGATGGAGCTCCTGCACATTTCAGTCGAAGTGTTCGTACGCTTCTCAACAACAGATTCGGTGACCGATGGATTGGTAGAGGCGGACCAATTCCATGGCCTCCACGCTCTCCTGACCTCAACCCTCTTCACTTTCATTTATGGGGGCATTTGAAAGCTCTTGTCTACGCAACCCCGGTACCAAATGTAGAGACTCTTCGTGCTCGTATTGTGGACGTCTGTGATACAATACGCCACTCTCCAGGGCTGCATGAGCGCATCAGGGATTCCATGCGACGGAGGGTGGATGCATGTATCCTCGCTAACGGAGGACATTTTGAACATTTCCTGTAACAAAGTGTTTGAAGTCACGCTGGTACGTTCTGTTGCTGTGTGTTTCCATTTCATGATTAATGTGATTTCAAGAGAAGTAATAAAATGAGCTCTAACATGGAAAGTAAGCGTTTCCGGACACATGTCCACATAACATATTTTCTTTCTTTGTGCGTGAGGAATGTATCCTGAAAGTTTGGCCGTACCTTTTTGTAACACCCTGTAGACTGGACGCTAGACGACTGGAAAACTGTGGCCTGATCAGTTGAGTCCAGATTTCAGTTGTTGAGAGCTGATTGTGGTGTTCAAGTATGGCGCAGAACCCACGTAGACATGGACCCAAGTTTTCAACAAGGCACTGTGCAACCTGGTGGCGGCTTCATGGTGGTGTCGGCTGTGTTTGCGTGGAATGGACTGGGTCCTCTGATCCAACTGAACCGATCGTTGACTGTAACTGGTTTTGTTCGGCTACTTGGAGATCATTTTTAGCCACTCACGGACTTCGAGTTCTCAGACAACGATGGGAGTTTTATGGATGACAATGCGCCATGTCACCGACCCACAGTCGTTCATGATTAGTTTACAGAAGGTTCTGGACAGTTCTAACGTATGATTTTGTCATCCAGATCGCTCGACATGAATCCCAACGAAAATTTTCAGAACATTATCGAGAGGCCAGTTCGTGAACTAAACCTTGCAGTGGCAACACTGTCGCAATATGGACGGCTATAGCGACTTGTTGGGTCCATGCGACGTCGAATTGCTGCACTACACCGGGCAAAAGGAGGTCCATAAGATGTTAGGAAGTATACCATGACTTTTGTCACCTCGTTAATCAATATGAAATGCTGATTCTAAACTTACTTTTTCTTTCCATGACGTTAGATTTTTTTGTAAAATAAGATCTCATATTTTAAAGATTTATGTGATCGAAGAGCAAATATTGAAATAAAAATTTTAATCAGTGTTCGTATTTTTATAATTAGAGTTTTATTATTTAGGCATACGCTAAAAATATTAGAAAGCAGAATTATGATTGCTCTATTGTATTCAATATTCAATTTTCTCATTCTTTTTTTAATTTTCTTTCTTTACTATCCCTCTTCTAGATCTAACAAAAGTCGGCAATCATACTTTTATCATGTTTCTTGGTACGTGTCCACCTCCTTAATTTCCTGGTGGACCCATTCACGTTGTTTTCACTATAACGTCCCCAGGTTCCTGGACAGCAGTCAATATCTGACTGTATTAAGTGGAATTTTACAAGTTAACTTCTTGAAATTTTCCAGCATCTTTTTAATAAAGTTATTGTAAATTGCATGTTTTCTCATGTCCTGGAAATTTTTAACCAATAGACTTGAAGGCACCATGCATATTTTCTATTAGTACTCAATTTGTTCTCAAATTTGTGAACCTTTATCAGGATTCAATTTTTCTTGACAGATAAAAGGAAGTTTCATTCAAAGGTACATAAAGCAGGATGCACCTTGTGGAAGAGGTATTACAAACTGATTCATTAGGCCCAATTTGATATATAGTGGTAAATGTAGTATTTTATGTAGTCTACAAGTGGTTCTTTAGTCCCAGATACACAATGTAGCCGATTTGCTCAAACCTTTACACTATAATACTTGTGCTTTGCCCAGTTACCCTATTCACATGATGAGCAGCGCGTTTTCGTCGATCCAGCTTACATTGCATTCAGTATTCCATTAACTATAAGTAAAATAAACGTTATTTCATCATGATAAAGCTATGCGTGAGAAAACAAAACTAACATCAATTTTGAAATTAAAATAAAAAAGATATTTATAGGCACGTTTATTTTCAGTCATCTGGTATCATACAGACTGGTGTTACAGAAAGCATGTCGAGAATTTGTGTTCCACTGGAAATCAGAGCAGAATATTTAACCATTTCGCTAGCAATGACTATAACCGCAACGTCGCTGTCACCGTCTCGCAACTTCAAGTTGCCGCAGACTTCTCCTTTCACCCACAGATGCCAGTCTAACATCTTCGTGGAAGGGCCTTAGTACCGTTCACAAGTAGACGGGAAGAGGTGTGAGGTAAATTATAACTTATCCCTTCAGGCGTGATTAGGTAAGCAACTGTCTCAGCGCTATTCTCTATAGCAGAGTGCCCTTTACGAGCACACAGCTGTAGGTTGTTACGTACAGTATTTCAGTTCTTTATCATCTATGGACACGTAGCATTGCAAAGTACTGCAGCTCAAAAAAAAAAAAAAAACACTCAGTGCACATGTCGCTAACATAGCTCTTTGTTATCTTTATGCGTGAGAAATCTGAATTGAACATGACTTTTAGTGAAATTTTAATGATCAAAATTGCGTGCTTATTTCCTTAAGAAAGCGCTCCTTTCTTTGACTTCTTTCTTAACTAGGAGAACCCTTCACTACCAAGAACAAACAAAACTTTGCTCGAAAGTTTTCACAGACTGTGGTATCAGAGCCACAGCGTAAATAGAAAGATGTGGTACAAGGATTGCTTTACCGAAGTTTTCCTCTGAACGCGTCAATTATATTGAGTAGAATATGACAAATGACATGTAAATCTATTTCTTGGATTAACAGATATTTGTAGCAAAAAAGCTTGTCGTACATAAAATCTCTACATTCAATTTGAAGAAGGATGAAAAATCGAGTTTGTCAAAAAAGGCTAAGCAGTGCAAGAATCGAAACATCTCAGCATTAATATCCTCGAGGAACGGTCATTGTCTTCAACACTGCGCAGCACGTAGCTGGAAAATCACAGACGTAAACAGGCAGTCGTTTGCCAAGCAGTACTGCGCAGCTGAAACGACCTCCGCTTTTCGCGGTGCTCAATTATGTCCCTAGACTATAAGCTAACACTGATTATAGAAAGCTGCACAAAAAGGGAAAATGTGTGTGTGCGTGTGTTTTGTGATATCGGATATCGTAGTCTGTCTATAGGAAACAGAGACTGATCTCAAAAGTAAGAAGACTTATATTTTTTCTGACTATGCCAACCACATAAAATTCATTAAAACCGTATAACCATGGGCATGTTGATGATATAGTAGCATACTGGTGCGCCAAGAATCAATTGTTTTGCATGTGGCAATAGCGTGATCACAGTAGAGAAAAGAAAGAAGTTTACGCACTGTGGTGATGGTAAATCTCGGGCACCCAACAACGATGTCATGAGCGGTTTACACATTTTAGCTTGCTAAACAATAGACTTCGATACTAGGACGAATTTTTGTCGTTTCTGGAATTTTAGTCTTCCCTAACAATTCTAGTCACCTCACATAGTTCTCTGTCTCTGGTGACATCAACGCTACATTAAAGTTCTAAATTGCTATTTACTGTATACTGATTACTCATACTGACAATCCACCAGCAATTTCTGGAAGTAAGAGGAACTAATTGTTTGATATTGAATAGACACAACGTGAAGTGATAATTTACCATTCAGATACTGAATGAGGGCGTATAGCTCTACTCTTTGGTTAAATGTGGTTCATATGGAAACGGCTCTATGTTTACGTTATTTTACAGTTAATCTCCTAAACATTACGTACATATAGCAACAGATAATTTCCGCGTTAAATGGAGAATCTTTCTTCCACTCTAGAGTTCCACGTACAGAAAGGTAAATGGCAGGGGCGTAAGTACAGACACGGGGACTCCCAGTCAAGAACATAAAGTGAGCCCGACCCCTTTCTGCATGCCTACCCCATCCCGTTCCATTCCCAACTCAACAGAACATCGCCCGCACATCGTCGCTCAAAGCCAGACGCCAGCTGCCAGCCATCAGCCGCCAGGTCTCCCTTCACTAAAACAAACACAGACACACACACGATCGTGCGCGAGCGCGAGCGTGCGCGCCCGCGTGCGCACACACACATTACGTTACACCATTCTCTAGCTGCTCACTCGTTGTTTAACTAAAAAAATTAAATTTGTAAGATATCTAACAAACCGTCTATTTTATATACATATTTATTTATTGTGATAGGCCTATTTCGGCTACAATTGCCATTGTCAAGCTATCCGTGCTAAATACGTAGATAGAATTATGTCATTGTTTCCTTATATTTACATGTTACGGCTACATGGTACGTGTATACGTTGGTACTTACGTCTAGTTGTTCTTGACTTCCGTATCACATCGGCGCGTGCCATCGCTTATTACGCTGCTGTCTATGATTTAGTGCTGTATACTTGTATTTTAGTCCATTTGTGACATCTTCTTGGCCATTTATGACATCACTGGATGCTGTCCATATGTACTTTAGTTTATATTCATATATTAACGAATTTCTGACAGTTGCAAGAAGATCTCTACATGGTTAAAAAGATGCTTTAACTTCATAGAGTAAAGGTATACAAAGATGCTTTATATAGTTTATGAAGCTAGCTGATTAATAGTTTAATCTTTCCTGCTGATTTTATCTTTGGTTCTGAAATATTTCCGTTTTGTCCATGTTTATCCGTTGATGTAGGTTATCAATAAAAAATTTTATATTAACCATTAAGTTTACAGGATGTTTGTTCCTTTAGTAAGTCCTGTGATCGCTTAAATGTGTTTATATATATTTCCATTTCTTCAAGAACATTCATCGCTAAGCCCTTTGGTATTATTTCAAGGATTTTGATTTCTTGTTCTATACGTTCTGCTTCGCGGTTCAAGTGTTTGAAAGAAGTAGAAACATTACCCTCGTAATCTCTAACGCACTCCCGATATCTAGAGTCAAAACGCTTCTCGCAATAAAGAAACAGCAGACTTGGATTCTTATATATATTATGTACAATGTCCTAACAAGACTTATACCTCGCTGTGGGCCCAGAAGAACGTAAACATTTTTATAAGGCTGCTTGCCTCTTTGTCTCTTTGCCGATTCAGTACAAACATTGCATTTGATTTTAAACTAACTTCCTCTTGAAATATTAATTATAGCCGAGAACTGGTTAACAATGAGGTAGTGGTGGGGATGAAAAACCGGTAACAAGAAAACATGGCGCTGAGTACCGCCTGTCCAATTAGAGACCCTGCACGATGCCTGCGCTTAGCAGATTGCGTCACAGCCACTAAATGTCAAACGTGCGTAATTATCTGCTGCGTAAAGAGACTGCGAAAACTCATTCTATTTATAGATACACCCTTGTAACAGTTAAAGCAGTTCCTTCCAAACTGCGCACACGTATCACTTGATACGCGGAAGATAAAAGGCTGTGGCAGTAGGATCCCCCTAGTACCCGCACAGCTGGGGTGGGAGCGAAAAGAGGGGATACAGTAATTCAGCGGCGCCTGGAGCAATTTCAACCACATTTTATACATGACTCATTTTGATACGTTTTTATGAACTCGCTCTCTTGTCAGTCTGCTGCTACGTTATAAATTTTACAACACATTTTAAACAAACTTACCGATGACCTAGAGACTTGAAACTTTCAACATGGCTCAGGACTGCGTGACAATGCAATTTTACTTCACGTATCACTGCCACTTCCCCTTTCTCTTGTTCCAGTCGTGAATGGATCGCGGGAAGGACGATTACTGGTAAGCCTCTCTGCGGCCTGGAATCCCTCTAAATTTTACCTTCACAGTCTTTTTGCGAGATACATGTAGATGGAAGCAATATATTGATCGACTCAGGTGAAGAGAAATTGAAATAAACCTGAAATTTACCACATGTCTCTATCGTAATTTCGTCAAGATGTTTTTAATCGATTGAAACACTTCACACACACAAGACTAAAATGCAGAAAATAATTATTTAAAGAAAAATAAGTTTTTTAATGTAACGCGTTTCTAAAACCGGACTAAAATGTATAAAATTATTTCTCCCAGTCCTGTACAGATTTCTAACCATATACAAATAGTTCTTAAAATTTGTAGTTGTGAATTTGTATAGCTATGAAAAGGCTTGTAAGATTTAAAACGAAGTACGTGAGACGCGTGCAGTACACAATTGATGTATGACTTGTTCATTTCTTATCTATTATCTGTTAGCATCCTTGGTGATTTTGTGTTTCACGGGCATTGGACCGTTCTCCGAATCGTCTTTATGTGGCTATTGGAGACATCATCAAGGCTATAAAGACTCAGATAACTATTTCTAACAAACTATCTGAGCAAACCAAACTGTATATACGTACTCCTGCAACGATCAAATGGTGACGTCATCAGGCAACTCCCAAAAGGCACGTACACACCTAACAACAAAATCGCGCGACGTTGAATGCATAGGCCTACAGTCGCAATACATACATCGCGACAGTCGTTATGCAAAGACGTACGTCTTCACCTACGGAGCCAATTGCACTACGGAAATCAGAAGGCGATATCCCAAGAAATGGCTCTCTGAGCGTTTTATTTGCACCGAACTAATTTAATGTAGTTACAAATGTAAATGTTACTGGAGAAGAATTCGATTTTCGGGGTGTATTACCGTTGCTACAAATCTTCTCTAAAAATTAAAACTAGGAGATGGTATGGGCTTCAGACACTTTTGATGAATGCGCTCTGAAGATTTCGAAATCCCAAAACCCTTCTACAGATAGTTGAAGAAAAAATTTCTAGAGGCTCCACTGAATGCAGGAAACCATTCCAGCCTCGGTCAGGCTAGCTGTCACACTCCGGTTTCTTGCCAGTGGCGAATGTTCCACCAACCTGATGTATACATTTAGAATGTAAAGACAAATGATCTCATGTGTCGTCTCAGAAATCTGTGAATCCATAATTAAGTCGCTGAATGGCTTTGTAAGGGTAAGAAATGATGTACTGTTTTTCTTGAGAGTGTATTTTTTTAATATTTTTTTTAAAGAATTGAACTCTCCCTGCTAATGAATGTTTATTACTTAAATTTTTCTAACAATACTTCTGCAGATTTCTTATGGGTGGTGTCTGAATTTTGGACGGGAATTACATAATTTTACGATCTATAAAGAAAAGAAGAGTCGGAAGGGAATGAGTGATTCCTATTTGTTCTATGTAGTGCTGTTGGCGGGAACAGACTGAAGGCATTACTACCGGAATTGATGTGGTACTCTGCGTATTTGAATTCCCCATCCTTCCATAATATCCCGTTTCTAATAGCACGATCAATTTCTCGCTGGGCTACTGAAATTTCTATGCTGGTTCTTCCACTGCTTCTTACTTTTTTCGTAACACACTCGTGGTAATCTGTAACGTCATTTCTACCCCGAACTGCCGCTGTTTACTTTATCAGAGAAGAAACATTTTTCTTTGACTAATACAGCTTCTTGTGTTCTCTCCTGAATTGTGATTTCCATTTTTTCCTATTATTTTGGGGCATTTCGTATTTTTTGTCCAAAGACTCTATAACAGCCTTCCTTTTGCTTCTGTTTTTACAGTCACATCCCAAAGACAAAGGAGGGGCTGAAAATCTTCATTTATTTCCAGTATTGTCTCCTTGACGAGCAAGCGTTCTGAGCACTATAAGTTACACAGCGTTGTCAAATGTTCGCGGTATTGATGCGGAATCTGCGATTAGCGACTGTTGAATTGCGGCAGCCCCGAATCACGGGAAAAATGCCGCGCAGTAGCCCTGAAACTTGGGTTCCGTGAGTCGTGTGCTGCGACTATTTCGCCAGGTGTGTACGCGACTTCATCGCCGAGTCGCACCGACATGTTTTACGGAACTTGTACCGGAGAAGAGAAGACGCTGTTCGATATATTTATCACTAAGACCCACAAATGTGATTTCAGTCCTCCTCCTTTTCTGCCATATTGTTTCAGTGCTTTGGAAAGACTTTTTCTGTTAAAGGATTCTTTTCTGTTCATGCCGCATTGGTGCTTCTGAACGATTGACATTAAACATGTTGTGGAACTTGCTGTTAAATAAAGCAAACAGCGCCAACACTTGCCCGCGACAAGCTCTGTAACACATATCGGTGAACTCTGCGATCTTAGGCAGCCATCTGAGTTTTGCCACAATCCGACGAGGTTAAACAGTTCGGTTTTCCGAGCTTTGTTAAGTATGAAACTGCAGTCAGAATCTTTATGGTCTCTGGTGATGGGTCCAGCATTAGAAGACGAAACGTTGGACACCGAAACATGCCTTGGCCCATGGCCTGATTTTCGTAAGAAAAATCACCTTAATGAGTTTTCCTCGTTCTTTTGTGCGAAAATGGTCAGTTAAAATTCAAATGGCTCTGAGCACTGTGGAACTTAACTTCTGAGGTCATCAGTCCCCTAGAACTTAGAACTGCTTAAACCTAACTAACCTCACATACATCCATGCCCGAGGCACGATTCTAACCTGCGACCGTAGCAGTCGGGCGGTTCCAGACTGTAACGCCTAGAACCGCTCGTCCACTCCGGCCGGTGAAAATAGTCAGTTATTTTATAAAAATCAGTATTTCGTGTTCTTTCATTTTTTACATTAATTTATAAACCTCTATATTCTACTTAACTCTGAATGGCAGAGGACTCTTCTTATTGGAGCTGTTCCATTCGCCAATGAGTATGTGAAGAATGACTCCTGTTCCGACATTATGCAGTCCTAATTTCATCTACACCGTCTCTACGGGACATTACGTAGATGCCTGAAGAACATTCGTGGTTTCTCCGCTGAAATATGGCACTTTGAGATATCCAAGCACGTTCTAGGAAGATATGTACCGCGTCTCGATTCGAGTTCTTACGGTTATGATTTTTTTATGATTCGTGTTACCCTCTCCCATCAGCAATAAAGCATGTAACCATCAGCACCAGCCTTCCCCTCTTCACAGTACTGCCGAACTGAATAGCCATGCCTGACACATTGTACAAAGTGTTCGTTTAATTATATTTATCTAGAAAAAATACCGCTCAGTTTTTACAATCAATCACTGGATGAAGATGGACTTTAGGTCCAGTTAAGGGCTCGGCGAATCTCCCGTACTTTCGAAGTTAGTCAAAGTGCTTCTCTACCACTTTACTCCGTTTGTTAGGCAATTTACGATCAATGACTCATCATTCAGAGATGTGAACGTTTTGCCAAGTAGTTTGTCGCACAATGCTTTGATGCTCGCTATATCTGAGAGAAAAGGAATGGTGTGTTGCAGTGGTGAGACAATGGATTTGTATTCAGGACGACGGCGATTCAAATCCCCGACCGCCCATCCACATTAAGGTTTTCCGTTATTTCCTTCCAAACTGCTTAAGGCACATATCGCAATGGTTCCTCTGAAAAGGATACGGCCGAACTCATTACCGATCCTCCCCTACCCCAGACTGTGCTCCAGTGACCTCGGCCTCTACTGGACGTTAAATCCGAATCATGCAACTATCTTCTTGCCAGAGCTATTGCTAAAAAGTCATATGGAACTGCAGCGCCCATGCTCTGAGACTGCAAGGCATTAGGCGGTGTGTTAACTTTCTCTAGAGATTTATTCTAAATCTGAAAAAGATAATATAATCTTTTAAGATCTATTGTTACACTGCATTACGTTTCTTACACTTACGAATTATGTTTGTCGGAGTCTTAAGAACGTCTTATTTCCCGGCCCAGCGCATTCGGTTTGGTGCCTGTAGCGTCATGTTAGAAGTTCTCAGGGAACAAGCTTTCAGATTCTACCAACGTAGCAAGCTGTGACCAAAAAATTTGTAGATGTTCTCAACTGTTTTGAAATACAGGACTGTTACTTGCTGAAACTATTTTTGCTACTGAGACCTTAATGACAAAATTTAAATTGTGATTCGATTCTTTCTAGTGTGCCACTCATGGCGGATGCTTCATCATAGCCTTCGCCGAAACACTTCCTCACATCTAGTACCTTTCGTACTATGTATTCAATTACCTGATGTTCCGGTTCTAATGCAGATCAAGCTTTTATCGAGCAAAGGAGGTAAATGATTCGCATATATTTATGTCAGTATGATTCCCAAGACAATGGATTATTTTAACTTAGCGCGTGACTTCTCTTGGCTGATCGATGTTAATAGTTTTCCCAATTTTCTTTCTTGGTTTAACTTTCCCTCATTTTTTCCCTTTTTTCTTTACAGAAGTACCTTATCCTCAGTTGTCCAGCGTATTTATTTGCCTACTAACATCAATGAGGATAGCAGGAACAGTGCAGAATGTCATAAACTCAACTCTGTGAAACTTCGCAAGAAAGGTGCGGATGCTGGTATTCCTTTGCAGTTGTACAGTGCCCTGTGTCACAAGAGAAAACCTGTAAGGCAGAACACATGACAGTTCCAAGTTATCCATTGAGAAGATATCATTTTAGTTTGTTGTTGGATAAGAGCTACACGCTACGAGAGACAGCTTCTGAAACACATTTGTCCACGAACGCTGTCTACGACTACTACAGTTTCTGCCGAGAAGTCTGTTACGTCCTAGTCACGAAGCTGAACAGTTATTGGAAATTACCGAAAAATTACATTTTATCGGAATTTCTAAGCATTATAAATAAACAGAATAGACTGCAATTTGAAATTACTGTTTATGCTTACATGCCATTAAATAAGGTGTATCAGCTACATAGTCTTTGTCTCAGTACAGTTCGTATTCTCAAATCCAGAACAGTGCTTTCACATTTCCTTGGCTTCTCGCCTCCCTAGTACTGAATCGGTAGAAGTCGATGTAAGAAGAGCTGCTAATATGTTGATCCTTTCGCTGACAACTTTGGCGAGCCAACTATGCTAACCTCAATAGGTCTAACTTAAGGTTCATCGTTGTTTAATGTTCTGTTTCATTTCGGTGATAAGTAAGTATCCTTTGTACATGGGTTCTTACGCCATTGTATATCCACTGGTTTGACAGTAAGAACTAACAGTTCACTGTAAGACGACTATCGAGTCATTAGCTGGTAGGATACGTTTCGATAAAAGGCGGAAGACTGTGTATGATTTCGGCTGATATTTATTAGTCTCCACTCATTAACAATGTTAAATTTCAAGACTGCACACACAGAGCGTCTACGTTGAATGTATTGATAAATTTAAACCATTTTAAATTCAATAACTCATAACATTTCTGTGTTGTTTAACTCCATGTGTTACGTTTGCTTACCTGTACGAATCCACAGACGCATTAGTCCTCTAGATAGCGTTGACTAAGTGATTCGCATTTCTTTATGTCACAATTATTTTTGAAACCAACACTGATTATTATAATATAGGGAAAGCCTTCTCTTCACTGATCGATTTTACTAGTTTTATTATTTAATTTTTCCGTGGCTGTGTCTTTTCGTTTATTTCCCTCGGGCGCCAGGGAACCGTCAACCTCGTCGGATCCGGAGAAATGCCCAGTTTGCACCAGCCTAGTTATTTCCCTGATAAACGGCATAAACAAACAGAATTATTGTTGATCATTTCTGCCACAATTTGACATCATTCACGAGGAAATGCTGCTAAATTTTTTTCGCGCCACTCGATTGTAGATTCCAAGAAATTAGCTCCAAGATCAGTTTGTAAGCCACACACCTAACAAGTTAAGCACTCGCAGGAGCAGAAACAACACGCAAATACTGAATGACAATAGCAATAACGGCTGAGTTGAGCCTGGAAAGACAAATATCTCAGTTTTTGTGGCGAATGATTTTTATTCTAACAGTAAGCATTCGTGGTCACTCAAAATTCCTATAGACGTCCATGAACTCATCACTTTTTAAATGTATCGCTAAATAATTGCAAAAGTTAATACGCATAGGCGGAATACGTAGCTCCTCTACTCGGACAATGTCTGACGTGCCCTGTATTTAACGTCATACATCACGTGACAGAATTGAAAAAGTTTCAGTCGACTGTCTTTCTTTCACTTCGAATTTGTGCCCATCTTTAATGTGTATGTGTTTGCGTGTGTGTGAGACAGAGAAGGAGTGCGAGGGGAAGGGGAAAGGGTGATGGAGAGGAGGGAGAGGGAGAGTGCTGGTTAATTTGGCACAAAGGAAGCAAGGAATCTGAAGCAGCTGGGCGACTCTGTTCGGCAGTTCCCCACTAGATGGCAGGACTGCCTCGCGCTGGTTCCCTGAGTTCCTTACAGATGGCATCAAAGTCTGTTTCCTAGTACGCAATGCATTTTAAATGCAATGCGTTAATTATTGAGCTCTAATTGATGAATGGACAACATATCTAAACATATAATTTTCTATTAGTTGAGTGTAATACTCTTCATACGTGCACCTCATACAAGTGGTTCAGTTCCCAGTCTGAAAAAGTAACGCATCGTCCCAGAGCACAAATCAAAGTGACTTTACTGGTTTGGAACTAACACGATGTACAATTTTTACGTTTTCGCTAATAATCAGGTATCTGTTCTCATCTTCTGTCTTAGAACGACAAATGTGCCCAAATTAATATTAGTGCTTTGTTTTATTTATTAACACAGTTAAGCAGAAAAATTAAAATCGACTGAACGCTTTCGTTCTGCGTCTCAGAACTGATGAAGGCTAATAACCATGCTAAATAGAAGGGCTCGCACATCTACGGTCAAGCCCCTTCCCCCCCCCCCCCCCCCCCCTCACCCTGCTCTCAAGGAAAGGGAAACATATGTATAAAATATTCAGTCTTTTTCTTTCAGAAAACGTTTTAAAAGGCAGTGTTACACAGATTTTTAACATGGTCGGCTCTGAAACTCTTCTATGGCTAACTACAGACCATCATTCAGCTTACAAAATATTAAAAATACACCATACCCCCAGATCTAGGCACCTTCCCGCCTCCCCGACAAACTATCGCAAGGGTGCCTTTGGGTAATAACGATTTCCTATCCCTCTCATGTTCTGCTACTGATCTGCAGTGTAGGTAAAATACCTTTAAAAGCGCTAATGGTATCAAGGAGTTCTTCTTAGATTGTTCCTTCGTTTCGTCTAGTTTTGAGAAATAACATCCAATAATATTTGAAACAACATTGTATAATGAAATACAGCCCTTTAAAGTGATACCAAACTAGGCATTTAAATTAGTAATAATTATCGAACTAAAACTAGGGATTTCAGTATTCTAATGTACTGGAAAGAAGAGTATCTGTCAGAACTAAGAAATTGGCAAGGAGTAAAACAGTCGCAATGAAGTTGCTTTCCGTTTGTTCCTCACACATATTTCGTAGTATTAGTCTTTCAGATATACTATAGAGTAGAAATATGTATGCAATGAGCACTCACATGCGCAGAACGGAATTTCAACAGCATACATCGACTCCAGCATTCACGTTCCTATGGTACGGCGCACAAAACTAATATGCATTTTGCACTTTCGTTTCACAGCCATCTTCATAATTTGCATTCCGTATCTGAAACGAGTTTTGGCTTAAAGCTTTCGGGAGATAAATGCAGGCATTTAACTTGTTTGCGAGAAGTGTCAGAGCTCAGACATCGCTATTTTTTCGTTATGAGTAAAGAAGGGATCACCATTGCTGTTTTTAGGTTTGGTACTGCACTTAATCGTACTGCTGTGTCTGTCTTTTTTATGAATTATCGTACGTTGGCATTGCCAACTAGTTTCCCAACACTACATAGTAAAAGTATCACGAAAAATATCGAATTTGAAGTTACGACGTGTGGCAAATTAGCAGTTTTAATACTTTGAAATATTTTTAGTGACGAAATTTTCCCTTTTTAATTTTTATATTTATTATGGGAACTGAAATATTAATCTCACGTACTCATTCACAAAATCATAAGTACTACATCTATAGTTTCCTATTGCGAATACTTTAAAATAAGCACAATGGTTCGAAGTGGTGTATAATACGATGGTAATGGCTCAGACTGGCATACATAAATTTTATCTGCGAGTGAAAATTGTTCGAAATGTACGTTCAATGGATTTCTGGCAGCACACTACCGAACTTATCTGTCATCTTTCTAGTAAATAGTTGACCATTCAGTCACACAAATTAATTCTACGATTTTACTCCTTCGTTCCACTGAATCTCGATATTAATCAACACATAAAACGCGCCTCTTTCTAGTATGATAACCATAATTAGACCTCTGTGGTACACACCTATGAGAAAAAACTTTTTCTCATTTAATGAATTTAAAATTGCATCTGTAGCAGCAACAAATCAGCAACATAAGTGAAGGCAGAGTGCTTCTTTCAACAATGAGTTTTAAGTCTTACTTTAGCATAAAATGTAAACAACAGTGTCACAACAGTGTGGAATGACAATTTACGTTTGATGTTGGCCACTTGGCAGTATGCTCACACCACAAATATCCGCAGTCTACGAGTCACACATCTAACCTTAGATGATACGAGCATATCGCCATTAGGTTTTACCAAACAACTTCGAATAAAGGGGGTATTAAAAAGCGTAATCAGTAGAATTGCGGAATTCCAAAATGTACCTCATATTCTCTGCAGCCTGAGCTTTTTCTTAAACCAAATGCTTTTCAAAAAAATAGAAAATGGATGAGTGTATATGGTAAGTATAACGGGAGTAAAAGATATTGTCTAAGACATCATTTCATGAATCTATAGACTGATAAATATTATTTATGTATAGGCAATAACTGCTGTTCGAAGAATGTGGTCCCAAAAATAACGACTGAAATTCAGCATATTTTTCCTGAACCGGGTCTACAGTGTTGTTACACTATAATAATAAAATCGATACAAAATAGCCAGATTGCTATGGCTCACATCATAATTGTGGACACATATAACGATTATTATCGCGTGTGGAAAATTTAGATTCCGGTTAAATAACGTTCACCTTTTAGCTGCCTTTGCAGTAATAACTACAGAAAGGAAAAATATTGAAAATATATTCGATTATTATGTTATTCTGATAACAGCAACTGTAACATATATATGAAACATTCTTACAATAAACTTTCGGTTGGTTTCAAGATAACAGAGAATCTGTAAATCTAAGCACGGGCGCTTTGCAATTGTGGGTTTCCCGCGGGAATCGGTGATCAAAAAAATTGTTTGGGTTCACTTCAGTTTTGGTCCTACGTACTGAACCCAGACGGCCAAACTAAATCTGAACTCCAGAATGAGATTTTCACTCTGCAGCGGAGTGTGCGCTGATATGAAACTTCCTGGCAGATTAAAACTGCGTGCCCGACCGAGACTCGAACTCGGGACCTTTGCCTTTTGCGGGCAAGTGCTCTACCAACTGAGCTACCGAAGCACGACTCACGCCCGGTACTCACAGCTTTACTTCTGCCAGCCCCCAGGCTGTGGCTAAGCCATGTCTCCGCAATATCCTTTCTTTCAGGAGTGCTAGTTCTGCAAGGTTCGCAGGAGGGCTTCTGTAAATTTTGGAAGGTTGGAGACAAGGTACTGGCAGAAGTAAAGCTGTGAGTACCGGGCGTGAGTCGTGCTTCGGTAGCTCAGTTGGAAGAGCACTTGCCCGCGAAAGGCAAAGGTCCCGAGTTCGAGTCTCTGTCGGGCACACAGTTTTAATCTGCCAGGAAGTTTTTTAAATGTGAACTGTTCTCCGTATCCACTAACTGATAAGAATCCTGTCGATATGATTCAATTACATTGCCAGTCACGTCTCTCTGGCAAGGTGTACATGCATCCTGAAGAGCTCAAAATCAGGATGGCCACTTAATGTATGATAATGCCAAACGCCGAATAACGCAACACATTGTTCAGATGATGGAATAATCTTCTGCAGCTGTAACATCTATCGGTAAAATCCTTCGAGGATTGTGGCTAGATTTTGTCGTAATATGGACTTAAATCAAACCACCATCCTGACGAAGGCCAGTTGTAATGGTTACTCAAACTTTGGCCCATTTTACAACATGATGCGATTAGTCAAACTCAAGGATTTCATTTAAATATTGAAGCTACGACCATGTTCAAATGTCATAACGCCTGTGCCCCGTAGGAAATTGGGCGTTTTGCTACGTGATTATGTCTCCAACGACACTATGCAGCATAAAGTTGTCCCCTCTCCAGTGTGACTTCCGTGGCCAAAACTGCATACCGCCTAGAAAACAATAGCAGGCGACCACACTTAAGTCCACATCAGAGATGAAAGAATCTCTTTGAAGGTCGTTGGCCTCAGCCAAATCACAAGAAATGACGAGTAATGGTGTTCCAAGATACGAAGATATGAAAAAAAATAACTGCACGAGCAGGCCGGAATCATAAACTCAGCAACATGACTTCAGCAACGAGAAGACATCACATCAGTCTAACAGCACAGCTTGATTTCTTAAGAAAGAGTTAAAGTTTCACAAGGACACCTATCAGCCTGCTGATATAGCGGAAAGGCAACAAGATGAAGCCCTGAAATCCTTTCTTGCAAAACAGAGAGGTGCTGAAGACCAATTTTCAGCCAGAAATGTAGGCCACATTCAGTCATCGTTGGTCAGGCATAACGTCATTGTCATAGACAAGCAGTAACAAATACTCAGGCTCCCGAGCCTTGGCGTCTTTACATTACAGAACACCAGCTACAATGACGAGCCTGTACTGCGCTGCTACCTTTTCCCAAGATGACTTTCGTCTCCGATGCTGCTACCTGTCCTGTCGTTTTGAGCTGCCGATCTTGCAGGCACTGATGGGAAGACTTGGAGACTTCATTACCTGCAGCTTGCTAGGTTGAAGTGATCGTGTTTGCCACACTGTCCGTATGTCACAGTATTCTGGTAGTATGCTAACCGCTGCTGTCCTCAGTTAGTAGCTGAAAGCTGTCATAGACACCCCGGTCTTCCTCGGTGGAAGGGCTATTCTGTTGTTCACCTCCAAAGAATACAGAGTTGCTAAGAGATTACCTGAGCACACTCCTTCGATGAAACCTATAATATTTATGGGTGTCAGTGCAAGCCACTACAAACAAATAAAATAATATTTAGGAGATAGGTGGGTAGGATTAGGAAAGGAAAACACACAAAACACACTCACTCATCTTTCATCCACATTAAGTACTACTGTGTAACTGAATAGTGTTAACTGTGTAAATGCAATTCTGTCAAAATTTGATGTTCATCATGTGTATCAAGTAGTAGTGGCAGCAATGTATAACAGTCAATAATAGTTAAGTCAACGTCATAGTCATCATGTCAAGACCAATGTTTGCCAAGCCAGATCAAAATGTACGGTTGCTGAACAACTGTCAGTGAGCCAAGATATGCAATTACTTCCTCTCTCCTAAAAAAAGTATATACTGCTTAGTGATTTAACAAAGTGTGTGTATAGACTATCTTCCTTCTACTTGAGTGTTCTAGTCTGCTATCTTCATCCTCCTTGTTCCATATAGACCAACAAAAAAAAATATGCACCTCACTTACTTTACCTCTTATCCACCAAAACTCCAATAATCATCAGCATCACATAATCTCAATACTTCAATAATACCTCTTACGTCGATACATACAAATCTTATCATCAATATCATTTACCTTACCTCTTGTCCACAAAAACTCCAATAATCATCAACTTCATATAATCTCAATACCTCAATAATACCTCTTCAATACGTCGACACATATAAACCTTATCGCCAACATCATTTCACTTCCATAACAACTCTTTCCTCTAGTCAGTCTCCTCGAACAAGTACAGATAAAATCCTAATGCAAACCTCATCATCCCATACAATCCGAAGACACACTGTCAACACACAACCTCTGTGTAATCCATCTGACCCAAATCTTCTACTCATTATAAATTATAAGATGGATTTTGGTTACCTTGTCCATCATTAAATAAAAGAAATGCATACATGACCTCTAACAGACTTAGTTCGAATAACTCTCAGTAATTAAGTACGATTACGGAGTGTGAATGGTCATAATATTTCACAGTGTGTACACCACTTCAAGAATTATGGCAAACAGAAGCAAATATGTGGAGTATTTCTTGTGTCAAGTGTCACTTCCTATTTCAATTGCTCACGAAAAATGCAGTGTAATAACTGTCAATGGTCTAAACCTAGTTTTGGTATGTCATGTCGTTAGTTTCCTTCCTATTAGCAAAAATTTATACAGCTTCCATAAAACCTCCAGCTCATGTGACTCCTATGAAGTTTCTTGTACTAATGTCGTTTATGTCGAATCATCGCAGTTCATTTTCCTGTCTTAAAAATATAAGGCACTGAGCGTAAGCAAAACATACAATACCGAGTAAATATACCAGTAGAGAACAGAATGTCAACAAGTGGATGCAGCACAATTCTTACAACGAGGCTCTGCCAAGCAAACAATCTATAATTAATACCATAGTGTGACCTAAACTCTATGTTTGTACACAGTATATCAGCATTTCTATATACCAAATTAAAGAGTAGTTATGACAACAAACAGAAATGTACAAATATGCAATCCATACGCACAGCAGCAAACATATATCTTACGTAATAAACAGGTCATTAGCATCATATCAGCATAAGCAAATAAATGTTCATATGTCATCTTAATAAGTAAACATGAAGGCGCAAGCAGATGAATCACAAAGTATAACTTACATACATAACCACAGGCAGCACAATTAATCAGGTGACAATTATAATTTAAATAAATAAGCACAGTAGGCACATAATAAAAAAATATGACATCAGTGAAAAAGTATTGCAGCCAAGCGATACATAATATATACAAATAACAACCCTGTCCACTAATAAAACATTGACAAAAATCAGCAAATGTACCCAAGCACGTCGCTTCACAAGTAAATTCATAGAACATGAAATTAGCACAAAGTATGAATCACGTAATTGCGAGCAGCAAATTACGTCTAAAGTACATACCTAAGTGGAAATATGTTACCTGAAAAAATAAACTCAATTAATAGTTACCTTTTCAGTTTATTAGTTTCTTCTTGGAAATTACATTCTTTCTGAAATTTTCTCGATAGCAAGTCCTCTTAACGTCGGAGACACACAGAATTTACCTGAAGTTCTTAAATATTTTATTCAACCGTATCCTGAAGAATACTGAACGTTAATAACATAATTCATCAAGTCACTATAGCTTTATACTGAATTTAATCGGAGAAATTAGACTGTGTATTTGTTTACGGCTGTCAATGCATTCGCACTGAGCGCTCGATCAGCTGTAGGCGCGTGATGTAGGAAGCAATTGTTTGCGGTCAACGACTGCCTCGTGCGGCGCGCAGACTTGACTGTTGCTTTGAGTATATGCCGCCGCCACAACACTGCGCGGTATCCTTGTATTCTCTGCATGTTTACGTAAACTGTTGGTTTCTCGAAAGTATGTCATTCCACAAAAATTTTAACGTTTGATATATGATGCATTCCCTTAGAGCGTCGTGATTTAAGAGTTTCTACTTCAACAGTGTTATCATGAATAATTTTGCGAATTCTATATGGACCGTTATAAAGCAGAAAAAATTTGCGACACAAGCCCTTTCCTTTGTGAGACAAACGATGAGACTTAATTAACACCTTTTGGCCAACTGAAAAAGTTTTTAAACGACCAGGACGCTTAGCTGATTTCTCTCTTCTAGCAGCCACAGATGCAATATTTTGCAGAGCCATGTTCACAACTTCAGAATGCCGCAGTTTCCCTGAAGGCGGAAAAGGAACGATTTCAGAAATGCGATTTGTCGATGCTTTGTTTTTTAATATCAGTATCGGCGGTAAAGAAGTTGAGTCATTAGGAAGTTCATTCAGAATGTTTTGAAAAATATGAAGATACTGATCCCACGGTCTGTGATTCTGATGACAATAAAAACGACACAATTTATTGATTTCCTTCATCCATCTCTCTGAAGCGTTAGATTGAGGGTGAAAAAGTGAAATGAAAATTGGTTCAATCTTACGACGCCGTAGAGTACGAAGCCAAATTTTAGAGCGAAACTGTGATCCATTATCCGATATAACCTTATCAACATGACCAACTTCTTTAAGAAAATGGTTAATGAAAGCATTAGATACTGAGCGAGCCGTTGCTTTGCGTAAAGGTGTAAAACACACATATTTTGATGTCAACTCCACTGCTACGAAAATGTACGAAAAACCATTAGTAGAACGAACCACTGGACCGAACAAATCGACTGCAGCCATGTCGTTTAATTTCGCTGGAATGATAGGAAACAACGGTGCTCTGTGAGAAATTGTTGGCGGCTTAGCCTTTTGACATAATTTGCGTTTGGCCAGAACAGATCGAATATGTTTTTCCATATTACTGAAGTAGCAATTTTCCTGTAATTTATGAAAGCATTTTCTGGGACCAAAGTGTGCATAACTTAAATGCGTATACCAAATCAGCTTATTAACCCACTCATCAGGAATACAAACTGACCAAACAGTTGTCGACCGATTTTCGTTTAAAAAGAATGTCATTGCGAACAAAATAATGCTGGCTAATCGCTACGCTTTCCTTTCTCCTCCACTTCTCCTTAATGTCCTTCCAGATTGGATCCTTATTTTGCTCCTTAGCGATGTCCTGGAGCGAAGACGAAATAAAGTTCTCAAACGCAACACCTTGAATATACATCAAACAATAATTGTTTTCCTTGCAGTCCTCTTCAGCACTTTGTCTCAAACCCATAGGTGCACGCGATAAAGCATTAGCAACAATATTTGAAGAACCCTGTATGTAAACAATACTAAAATCAAATTCCTGTAGGTACAACGCCCATCGTGACAATCTGCCATGAGTTAATTTTGTCGACATAAGAAATTCCAGAGCTCGATGATCGGTGTAAACCTTAGTATGTCTGCCAAACAAAAATGTGCGAAATTTTGTGAAAGCCCATACAACAGCCAAAGCTTTAAGTTCCGTAATCGAATAATTCTTTTCTGATTTAGAGAGAACACGACTTCCAAATGCAATAGTTTTCTGTACTACAACAACGTTTTCTTCTATCTCTTGAAATAAATGTGCACCTAGGCCTTTGTATGATGAGTCCGTCGCCAAACAAAAATCTTTAGATAAATCTGGATGTGAAAGAAGTGGAGCAGCAACTAAAGCATCACGAAGTTGTTCAAATTCTGATTGAGCTTCCTCATCCCAACACCAATTAGATTTCCTTCCAGATAGTTCACATAAACGAGGTGTGGCCAAATTGTCCAATCTAACAAAGCGTCTAAGAAAATTACAGACACCAATGAAACTACGAACATCACGTTTTGTGGTAGGTACAACATAATTACGAATAGCATCTAGTTTCTCTGGATCAGGAAGAATACCTTCTGTAGAAATAATGTGACCGAGAAATTTCACCTGAGAACGACCAAATTCAGATTTTTCTAAGTTCACTGTAATGCCAACTCTTGCAAAAATACGTAATAATGAATCCAAAATTTTGTTATGCTCACTCCAAGAACGTTTAGCAATGAGAATATCGTCAACATAAGAAGTAATATTGTCACGAAGGTAAACAGTTAAAATTTCTTTTAAACTACGAATGAATGCTGCTGAAGATACAGTAAGTCCAAACGGTAATTACCAAAATCACTTTTAGGTAAAATAGTCATATCCGGTTATTGTTTACTTACTCTCTAGATAGATTGATAGTCGAAGAGTTGTTTTGACAGATGCAAAGAATAGTAAAAGAGTAGGCAGTGGTGCAGAAAACTAAAAGGGAAATAGCACCACTACAGCTCGGGGCCCTATGAACGCTACGGCACATATTCACTTAGAGTAGTGAATCCCCTGAGGACTTTAATAGCCGCACATAATTTCTAGTTTGTGACTTAGTGGCAAATTTGGCGGAAGTGCGTACATAAATTGATCTAACCATGCACATGGATGTATGTCATTCTTAGAATTGCGGAAGATCTTAAATTTCCGAACAGTCAAAAAGTGTTTATAGTCAAAGTTTTCGCCTCGTGGCGACAAAGACCTACCGCGTCTGTCCCAGTCCCAATGTTGATTATTATCAAGTTCGCGCGCCTGACGCTCTCTTGTTGCATCCCGTAAATGAAACAAATTATTTTCTTCAAATCCCTCTGGTATCTGTGATTCTAAATTTCTTTTGCTGTCTTTTCCTACGATTTCGCCTTCAATTTGTTTAACTTGCTTTTTTAATGCCTCAAATTCCCTTTTCACGCGTTCATTAAATTTTCCCTGATTTTCAACATGCTTATTTATGTTCTGGAACTCTTCGGTTTCTGCAAATGGCAATGGAGCTGTATCATCCGAATCTCTGTCCCCATGTAAACTAAGATTTGTCAATTTATCTGAAATCTCCTCAACTCTTTCCGATAAGTCACCTATTTTTTCTTTCTGTTTATTTACGTCTTCCGTAAGTGTCGCGACTCGGGTTTCAGTATTGACACATCTGGTAGTTAACTGTTCATATTGTTGTGTTAGATTATTTATTCTGTCATTTGGTACGGATTCCTCGATTCTTTCAAATATTTCTTCCTTATCGTGTGCACGTTGTAAATTTAACTCTGAAAATTTTTGTACTATGACGCGATCTCTTTCTTCCTGTTCTCTATCTTGTTGCCTTTGTCTAATCTCTACTTCAATTAATCTATTATTGTGAGAATTCAAAATCGGTTGTACTTCTTCTCTAATTTCTTTCTTTAATTCATCTTTCATATTTTTGAAACATGTCCCTATTCGTGAGTCTAACCGTGTTTCCAGTGTTCCCATCTCAGTTCTGATTGTTTCTATTTGTGAGTCCAACCGTGTTTCCATTGTTCCCATATCAGTTTTTAATTCAGATCCCAAAGTTCCCATCTCGGTTTTAATTGTTCCTATTTGTGTTCCCAGTGAGTCTAACCGTGTTTCCATTGCTCCCATATCAGTTTTTAATTCAGATCCCAAAGTTCCCATCTCTGTTTTAATTGTTCCTATTTGTGATCCCACTGTTTTTAATTCAGATCCTAACTGCTCCATTGTTCCCATTTGTGAGTCTAACCGAGATCCCAAATTTAATATTGCACTCATCAACTGCTCCATGTTAACTGGCTCGAAACTTTTTTCGCCTCTAACATTTCCCGCAAAACCAACGTCTTCCGTCAAAGCTGTAAAGCTATCTGTGTTCGATACTATTCCAGAATCTTCTATTGTTAATCTCGTACTCTGTGAATTTTCTGATTGAGAAAAATTTTGAAATGGTTCCGGACTATCTTCCCGATTTATTAAATTGTTTCCCACTTCATTATTCATCATACTGTTCTCCTGTGTTGGCGAGTTCGCCATGTCAACAATTTCGTCATTCTGACTATCCATCATTTTTGCCTTTTTCATAGATCGCGTAATCATTTACAAAACATACAAAACTCGTCACTGTACGAAAATTACACACAATGACTCCTTATCTCCAACAATACCATTCACACGAAATGTTTCCCTCAAACACAGTTAACGAACAATTGAAATAATTGCACTAAATTGTCAAACGCGTATACAAGACAACAAAATTAAATTCTGGGAAAAAAATACCATTAGAAGAATGACAATTACCAAATCTACACATGCAAAATAGACTACAATTACTAAACTACAAATTACTACAACAATACTACTGTCTACTGTTTTTACGATCAGAAGAATTCCAAGGGACGATCCGAAGCAGCGGTCGCCACGTGCATGGGGGCTTAATTATTAAATTTGAAAATCATTTTTATTTTTGGTAGCTGTATGTCCGATTACGCTGTGTCTCGTAAACGGTTTGCCCAGACTAGTTTTTGTACGCAATCTGACTGCATAGAACAACAACAAAGAATGAAATGAAAATTTTCGTTAACACATATATTAATTAAGTCCCCAGCAACTATAAAACAAACGCAATAACAAGCACAAGAGTAACTGTTCTGTGTGTGGGAGTGTGATTCAACGTACACATCTGGCACGGTTCTTCTTCAATAAGACAAGAAATTTCAAATACCTTTATACTGAAGTAATTAAAAAAAATAGAAATACTATAATTGCGCAAGAAAACCAGAATTACACTCTAATACAAGAACACAAGACAGATGCTTTGTTGACTGAACCTGTAACGACGCATTATTCAGGACATTGAAATAATGAGAAAAAAAAGAAAAGTAGTTTGTTACCTTCATTTATATTGATGAAAAGCACTCTAATCATTACAACATCTCCACACCGACTCGCTACTACCACATCTCAACAAGAACTGACTACTGCCACATCTCGACAAGCACTCTTTACTACGACATCTCAGCAAGCACTGCCTACTACGAGTTCTCAACAAGCACTGCACTCCGCTACTTCTCAATAATCACTGCTAGTGGAGGCGGCGAAACAAAACTCTCTGGCGCTGTGGCTCAGTGTAGCCACCTTTCAATAGTTCTTATGGAACACAACTGACACCTTATTCATATGAACTACGCAGCCTCAAGACTAACACACAGTTTCTAAAAGTAATACTTGTCTTATTGTGTCAAACATCTGGCATAAGATTGTACCTCTTCATCAGTAGATAATGACAGCACTGTAAATTTTTAAATTCGGTCTTTCATAGATAGCGGTTTAGTCACGAGGATTGCGTGCCTAATGAGAATCGTCTCATTAGTGTGCCTGATTCCCGGTTTTCTGCTAGACCGGTCACAGTTCGTAGTGACAGATGGGAAGTCATCGACTGAAACAGAAGTGACATCTGGCGTTACCCAAGTAAGGAAATTAATACGAATTACAAAGTGACTTAGACAAAATTTCTGTATGGGCTGAAATGTTGCCATTTACACTGAACAATAAAAAGTGTGATGTCCTCCACGTGATATGGAATTGAAACCCGTTAAATTTCGGTTACACACTAAATAATACAAGTTTAAAGGTCGTCGACTCAACTAAATATGTACGGGTTAAAATTATGGAAACTTGAATTGGAACCATCACATACACGTTGTGGGAAAGGCGAACGACAGACAGCGCTTTATCGGCAGAACACCTGGAAGATGCAACAAATCCACTAGAGAGGTTGCCTACACTACGCTTGTCCGTTCCCTGCTAGAGTATTGCTGCGCGGTGTGGTATTCTTACCAGATAGGATTGACGGAGGAAATCGTAAACGTTCAAAGAAGGGCAGCTCGTTTTGTATTATACCGAAATAGGGCAGAAAGTGTCACGGATATTAAAAGCGATTGGGGTGGCAATCATTAAAACAATGGCGTTTTCCGTTGCGGCGAAATCTTTAACAAAAGTACAATCACCATCTTTCGTCTCAGAATACAAAAACATTTTCTTGACTCCCACGTACAAAGGAAGTAACTGCTATCGTATTAAAATAAGAGAAATCGGAGCTCTCGCGGAAACATTTAGATGTTCGTATGTTTCACGAGCAGTTCGACAGTGCCATGGTCAAGAAATAGTTTGAAAGCTGTTCTGTTCTCTGTCAAACTGCTGGATGTGAATTGCAGAGTGTTGATGTAGAAGTAAACATAGATTTAAGTCTTGGTGGAGTAGTAACAGGAGTTTTCATGACATCACAAACTTGCAGCCGACTTTAGCCATGCCAGTTGCCCAAACATTAGCTCATGGTGATTTGACTCTCTTGACCAAACATGCCAGGTTGCGTTATTTACGAATGTGCCAGTTGTTCTCATGATAGCCTGAAGTTACGGTAATCACATTTCATTCGTTAGTGGAATCGATCAAGCGAGACTTGCTTTCATATTCATTAATTTCTGTTGGGCTGTTTACTTTTACTGCATTGGTTCTATTTCCGTCATATTACTTTAGATTTCCGATCGACCCAATTCGAAAAGCTCTCTGAGTAAACGCTGTGAGAAGGAAAGGCTGGAAAACGACCTGTCATAGCAAAACAAATCAGCTTCAGTTTCGTTGGTCCGTATTAAGGAAAAGGATGGATTACGGAAGCTATCTTCCACATCACATTCATCACTTCTTGGTTATTCGAAAAACAAAAAAGTTTCATCAATGAGGCACAATGCGTCTTATTGCTGGATAAAGTATGTGTTTCAGACTATGAAAACGACTTAAATGCTTTCCTCACACCGTGTGATTCACGAAAGCACACTTAGTATTTAAGACGACTGCTGCGTGCACACGACTGCTATTAAGAACGAGGAGGAATCGTAAGCAGTAGTCTCCAAATGTTTTGAAACATCTAACATTGCGGCGCTGGCTGCAAAGCAACGTACAGCGTAGGTCTCCACCGCCATGTCCCTTTGTAATACCACCATGATGTAGATGTACAGACTGAATAACTTTGGGAATAGATACTTCCCCGTCTTACTCTTGCTTTCCTTTCACGCACAGGGTAGTTTTAAACTTTCGCTATATGAGCCAGTGTAGTCGGAAAACTTATTTTCTATGTGGGTTTCATTTATTATAAATTTGCTGCTACCAATTACAAATGACCTGCCACCTAATTACTAAGACCGACGGTGTTTTCACAATATGAAATTGTACATGTACAGAATGTGAAACTTATCTGATATTTCTTATTTCTTATAGGGATTAATAATACTGCAGCTTTAAATACTTATAGACTTAGAAGAGTTTAAGAAATGAAAATCTTAAAACCAAAGAGCTATGAATATAAGATTTAAATTTAAGAAGATGGAAAGAGGTTATGATATATTATCAGTTTATGACACATTATGAATTTGGAAAAAAATTCTGAAATAAGAAGGATCTTGCTTTTAAGAAGGAGGGGTAAAATACAGTAGTAAAATACATAGATTTGCGTTAGAGATCCTCCTCACGTAGCTACCTCGCATATGGGGCCTCGGCAGATCATCGCGCTTGTCACATTCGAGGTAGGATGTAAAATATATCTCTAATTCTCTAATTCTCATTTGATAATGTATGTGTACAGACATGCGTTGTATTACTCTTATATACATCATTTCCATTTCACATATTATTTTCCCTAAGAATAATAAACAGTTATATCATTTAAATTACGCTTCTTACTCAAGACGTTTCTACATGTACTGAAATGACAGTTGATCAATTTCTGTGTTCCTTGATTTAGTCTTATCTTATATCTAGGTGTGTATATTAATCTCACTGTTTGCCTCTGTTTCAACATCTGAGACTGTTTCTGAAGAATACACAGTATTGTAGAACACCCAGTATAATGTCGTTTATTTAAACTGAACTACACTTCTCGAACGATCATTATAAACACAAAAAAATAACTTGTAGACGACCATTCATCAAGAGCGTCGGTGAGGTCCGTCGGAGCTGGTCCTAGCTCGGCGAGGAACTGGCTGTACTGCCGCTGCGCTGGCCTTATAAAGCCGGCGGAGTACTCCAACTTTCGGATTAGTCTCTAGCAAGTTCTGTTTGTTTGGAAGAATTGTTTTCCTCTCGGTTGCGCATGCAAGTGCTTGTGTATGTTATATGGTACACAGGGGTGTATTGAGTGTAGTCTGCGTGGCAGGGGCTGTCTGTGGCAGACGTAACAGTTTCTGTGTTTGTGCCTGCGTCTGTTTTCTTCCAAGTATACTGTCACGTGTTTGTGACTTTGCTCCTATTTATGTAGGTGTTTGTTCTTGTTTGTGTAATTCGCGTCACGTACGTGACATCGTTCCTCCATGGGAATGATGTTCACATTGTGCGCTGCAGGATTTGCGTTGTTAGAAGTGTTATTTTCATGACTTGTCGTTAGGCACCGTTACTGGTACAATGGCATAGGGTAGAAACACAAGCATCAGAGTGCATTACCTTTAGACAGTCAACATGGGTATGGACAAGGTGAGCAGGACTACATTCGCAAAGCTGTTGTACCAAAACCACAGCAATATTGCTGCTGCTCTTCGCGAGTATCGACGCATTAAAGGAATACGGAAAGGTCCTCTTTCCACCGTGGTTGAAGAACCTGATTTGGAAGTTAGAATTAACAGGCGATTTGGGAGTTGCTCCTGGGACATGCCAACAGCCAGTTGCGCCACAAATTGCCGAAGATAGTACTGTTGCCACGGGTGAGAATGCTGGACGCAGTGTGCGATCTTCAAGCAGTGCACCAGCTATGTCATGAAAGCCGAAAATTCCATGGTCCACCATTCGAAAAGTGCTGTGAACAGTTGCGAAATAATATTTGTAGTGCGGTTCCAGGCTGTCTTGGATGCAGCAACGTTGGTATCCTGGAATGTAAACATGGTATGGAATTAACAAAAAAATAGTTCAAATGGCTCTGGGTACTATGGGACTTAACTTCTGAGGTCATCAGTCCCCTAGAACTTAGAACAATTTAAACCTAACTAACCTTAGGACATACACACATCCATGCCTGAGGCAGGATTCGAACCTGCGACCGTAGCGGTCACGCGGTTCCATACTGAAGCGCCTAGAACCGCTCGGCCACTCCGGCCGGCATGCAATTAACAAATCTAATTCGCACATGTGGAAATTAAAATTTGTTTCTTTCAATGGTTCATTCGTTATTTCTCTTCTGCATGTCATTACAAATGTTTCCAGAAATTTTCATTGTTCTACCATCACTTACTTTTCATCAGGGCCCTCGCAAGTAGTGAATGTTTAATTACAACTACCCAGTACATAAACTGGTTGAAAAAGTTGATAAATAATTGCCGAGATGGTTGATATCTATTGGGATATCTTGCCGTATACACCGTACAAGCACGAACTGCATTCTTCCCATACTCTCCATACACAATGAGCATGTTGTCCTTTTCGCACTGGTAAATCACATCGTCCAATCATGAGCTGCTGCTTGGACTGTCACACCCTGAATGATTAGCAGGTCACAATGCAAACAAGCACACTGTAAGCAAACAAAAAAAATGGCTCTGAGCACTATGGGACTTAACATCTATGGTCATCAGTCCCCTAGAACTTAGAACTACTTAAACCTAACTAACCTAAGGACATCACACAACACCCAGTCATCACGATGTAAGCAAACATAACAACATCGCACCTAGAAATAGCACAAACAGGTTTCCGTGAGAAAAATTTCAAAGTACAAAGTCTCATAAACTACTCGTATTAGAATCCTGAAACAAACACCGCTGAGATTCCAGTTTCCCCTACTGTTAGCTTTTTAATAACAATAGACATTGTTCCATTTAGAGGAGTGTATGTTTACACGAAAAATGCACTTTCTAAGTATTACTATTTTCTATTTATTGACTCACAGTATGAGCTCCTGACTACTAATTCATTCAGTGAAAATCTTACATCAATTGCACTTTACATTTCCGCAATATCTGCAATGCAATACTCATATGTTTGTCTACACCATAAACAGTAAGAAGACCGATCTAGTATAGGAAAAAACGAGCAAGCCCTAGCTTGGCCAGGGTAAAAATATGAACAAGTAAATAAAATAAACATAAATTCTAGGTTTTCACGGCTATCCAGATATTGCAAACTTAGAAATGCCATTCACTGGGTGCACTATTTAGAAGATCCCCTGTCAACAGCGAGCAATGCAAACGGATGTGTACGGAGAGACAGGGGCGAGTGAAGGAAACTTGTGCGAGACAGCCACTACATCCTGCACACGACAGAATTAGATCCCGGATGCCTGGCGATAGCAGAGTATCTGGCCAGCGTGGGCGGCGCCAGTGGTAGCCACACGTCTTCTCTGACTCTTCTGCAAGCGGCTGGCGTCACAGCAGCGTGGACGGCATGACACCAGCCTCCCAGAGCGACCCCAACTGCTGCGCGAAGGCTCTTGAGTAAATTAATGGCTGTGGTTACATCGTTTCCCTTAGCCGCGGCCGAGAGCCGCCAATTCATCGTCACTCACATTAATATACCACTTATTCCCGATACACATTTCCTTCTAAATTTGAACAGTTAACAACAAGCAGTTGAAGAGGTATTGAGAAAACACCGACTCAATAAGTATGGAAAATTATTTACTGTGTTTGAGCACTATTCAAAGTTTGAAGTTACACAGAGTTGCTCATAGCATAGCGTATTGCACGTATACAGATAGCGGTAGTATCGTGTACACAAGGTACAAAAGGGCAGTGCATTGGCGGAGCTGTCACTTGTGCTCAGATGAATCATGTGCAAAGATTTCCGACGTGAATATGGCCGCACGAAGGGAATTAACAGACTTTGAACGGCGGATGGTAGTTGAAGCTAGACGTTTGGTACATTCCATTTCGGAAATCGTTAGGAAATTCAATATTCCGAGATCCACAGTATCAAGAGATTGCCGAAAACACCAAATTTCAGGCATTAACTCTCACAGACGACAACGCAGTGGCCAATGAGGGTCACTTAACGACCGAGAGCAGCGGCGTTTAATTTTAATTGTCAGCGCCAACAGACAAGCTGGGTGAGATGACAGCTCGAATCAATGTGGGACGTTCGACGATTAGGCCATGGCAGCAGACGATCGACGCCAGTGCCTTTGCTACCAGCATGACATCGCCTGCAGCGCCTCTTCTAGGCTCGTGACCATATTGGTTGGATGCTAGACGACTGGAACACCTTTGTCTGGTCAGACGAGTCCCGATTTCAGCTGGTAAGAGCTGATGGCAGGGTTCGGCTGTTGCGGAAAAGCCATGGACCCAAGTTGTCAACAAGACACTGTGTAAGCTTGTTGTGGCTCCATAATGGCATGAGCTCACATGGAATGGACTGGGTCCTCTGGTTCAATTGAACCGATCATTGAATGGAAATGGTTATGTTCGACTACTTGCAGACCATTTGCAGGCAATCGCGGACTTCACGTTCACAAACAACGATGGAATTTTTATGGGTGACAATGCGCGCTGACACCTGTCCCCAGCTGTTCGCGACTGGTCTGAAGAGCGTTCTGGACAATTCAAACAAGTTATTTGGCCACCCAGGTACTGATTTGGCCATCCAGATCGCCCTGCACGAATCACATCGGAAATTTATCAGACATAATCGAAAGGTCCGTTTGTGCACAAAATTCTGATCCAGCAATACTTCCGCAGTTATGGACAACTGCAGAGCCAGCTAGGCTCAGTATTTCTCGGAGGGACTTCCAAAGACTAACTGAGTCCATACCATATCACGTTGCGGCACTATGGTGGGCAAAAGGAATTCCGACACAGTATTAGGAGGTACTCTTTACTTTTGTCACCTCAGTGCATTTTATTGCTCCAGGATAATGCGGCCCGTGCTGTTATGAAGGTCAAAGTGATGTCCCTTAGTCTTTCTGGTTCTTCCTTTCTTGTAAAATTACTCGTGTCTCAAAGCAGGGATTGGCTTCATTAGTTATGACTCGTAACTACAGTGCTCAACAGTAGGTGAACTCGATTCTTAATATGTTACAGGATCAACTAGTCGAAACGCTGAATAAGAGAAACCACGAAGAATTTACAAAATGGAAAAAAAAGTCTCAGTTCGGCTGACTGTCATGCGCAGGACCCAGTTTTGATTCCCGGTACAGCTAGGGATTTTTGTATGGTGGAAGGGTAGGAACGTTATGCACTCTGCCTCGTAATGCCAACTGAGGAGCTACTTGAATGAGAAGTAGCGGCTCCAAAGTTAAGAAAGCCGACAATGGCTGGGAGAGCGCTGTCCTGACTCCAGCCCGTCCACACGGCCTCCAAATACATCATTGTTTTGCACTCAGTAGTGGCCACAGGACTAGCTCCTGTAGTCAGAGAGAGCACTTTACCCTGCAAGGGGATGCTGTTTAAAAACCATATTGCCGCGGGGAAGGTCAATGTTAAAATTCGAAATTTTGTCCTCGGTGTAGATAATTTTTTTCTTTCACTAGTCTCGTCATTATACTTCTCATACTGATGTAGATACTAAGGACAATATCTCGTACAATACTAGTTTGCTCCAGAAGTCGAATCGGCGTGTTAACTGCGCCGGCCATTTAGTCAGCTCATTGGCTAAGAAGTTTGTGTAGCAGATATTACGATGCTTAAGTGTATAAAAAAATGGTTCAAATGGCTCTGAGCAGTATGGGACTTAACATCTAAGGTCATCAGTCCCCTAGATCTTAGAACTACTTAAACGTAACTAACCTAAGGACATCACACACATCTATGCCCGAGGCAGGATGCGAACCTGCTACCATAGCGGTCGCGCGGTTCCAGACTGAAGGGCCTAGAACCGCTCGGCGACACCGGTCGGCCTTAAGTGTATAGAACAGTTTGTGATCTGAATCATGAACAGGAAACTATCACATTAGTGCTGACGCCAACAGAAGATAACGGTGTTACACAGAAATGTAGATTTAGAATTAAACTGAACAGAGTGAAACCGAAAACTCCAAAGCAAAATTTGGAGGTTGCTCAGGGGTATTTCCTGATATCAGAGACCAGTGGTCTCTGGTGGTTAGTCACAGAGTGATAGCATTTCCTCTGATTTCTTATTCCCATTTATCTTCGCTTCTATACTGCACTGAAAATATCTACACAACAAAAATGGTTCAAATGGCTCTGAGCACTTTGGGACTTAACATCCGAGGTCATCAGTCCCCTAGAACTTAGAAGTACTTAAACCAAGCTAACCTAAGGACATCAGACACATACATGCAAGAGGCAGGATTCGAACCTGCGACCGTAGCGGTCGAGCGGTTCCGGGCTGAAGCACCTAAAGCCGCTCGGCCACTCTACACAACAATGCCAATGTCAGTGGCATGTGCTATTTGTCTTGTTTGGAAACAAACTTGTTTCATTCACTCACTGTGCATGCTGGTCACAGTGCCCTTCCCATTCCAGCTTGCATACAGTACTGCACAGGTTTGTTTTCCCGGCAGTGTTAGTTTTATGTTAGCAGTGTAAGAACAGCCGTAGCGTTAGGTTACAGCACCTGGGAGTGAGGGCGCTTCGGTTGGCTCGCGTGTTTACTTTTGTGCTTCAAGGCCATCATAATGTGCTCTGTTGTTTTAACAACCAGACAAATTCACCGTGAGGCTATTCGAACTTCCATACTATATACGACTGTCGCAAATATGAATATTTTTTTATTTTCTGTAAAGCCACCACGTGTTTTCGACAGTGATCAACGGAAACCAAGTGTAATAATATCGTGATTGGGTAGCCTGATGAATAGCTTGCCGAAGAGCAACATGTATACGCAGTGGAAGTGCACCTAGGAGGTCTTACTGGTCTGTTGCGCAGTGACGGCAACCACACTTTTGTACCGCCCGTGAGTTGTGGCATCCTCTGCGTTTCGTGTTGTACGTTTTGGTTATTGCGTAGTACAAATTTTTCCTTGTTGTGAAGCTATTTTTACCATAGATACAAAGGTAACTGCGCGTAACAAACTGAATAATCATAAATACGTTTTGCCGTTTTGCTGGGCGGGATTAGCCGAGCGGTCTGAGGTGCTGCAGTCATGGGCTGTGCGGCTGATCCCGGCGGAGGTTCGAGTCCTCCCTCAGGCATGGATGTGTGTGTTTGTCCTTATGATAATTTATGTTAAGTAGTGTGTGAGCTTAGGGACTGATGACCTTAACAGTTAAGTCCCATAAGATTTCACACACATTTGAACATTTTTGAAATACGTTATTACTCGGTAGTGAGTCACTGGAGACGGTTGGTGCCTTATATCATACTAGACACGAAAGATCACGGAACAAGTTTCATATTTTGATGGTGAAGTTCTTGTTCACGCTGTGCAATAGTATTCCCAGTAGTCATCGGTTAGTGGATAATGTCGGTCCCAGAACAAGCCTGAAATACATAATGCCAACCAGTAGACGCCTAATACAGGAAGTGAATAAAATGCTCTTGCGCCTCCCACCACGGTGCTAGCGTTTCAAATTAGGGAGCTAAGGAAGTTTGGATTTCGATTTCTTTACGTTTATAAGCTAACGGCAACTCATTTGGCCCCGTAACGGTGGTGTGAGAGGTGACCGTTCGCCATTTCTCCACCGCGGAAGAAATCGAAAAAAATGTGTTCAAATGTGTGTGAAATCTTATGGGACTTAACTGCTAAGGTCATCAGTCCCTAAGCTTACACACTACTTAACCTAAATTATCCTAAGGACAAACACATACACACCAATGCCCGTGGGCGGACTCGAACCTCCGCCGGGACCAGCCGCACAGCCCATGACTGCAGCGCCTTAGACCGCTCGTCTAATCCCACGCGGCGAAGAAATCGAGACCAGACCCGCGACTTTCGCAGAAATAGTGACAGAAACTAGAGCCGTCATCAACATGAGACATGTTTCTCAACGAGAAATAGGCCCGACGTGGTTTCCAACGCGGTTGGTGCAAGCTCAGCAACGAGCACATAGAACGTGCTCCTCAACGTGAGTTGAAATCGCAGATCTCACCAGCGACAGCTGCCGATTTTATATTTCAAATTTAAACATGTTCCGCATATTAAAAAATTTGTTACCTAATGATTTTTTTAATACGTGGGAAAGTCGCCGATGCTGGGCAGGGTGCATTGTGGTAATTGTTACATTTAATGTTATGCAAACACCGCTCTTCGTTCACTGCGTCTATTAAAACTCACATTCACTCCCTTTTACATATGCTAGCCATGTTGTTCTGTCTGTGGTTCACACTGCACTGAAGAGGGAGGGATTTAGCCAGAGATGTAACCAGAAATTCTGAAAATCATTCGATCATGTTCCCTGACAAGTTCACACAATCAAACAAGCTCATTCTTGCACGGTTATTCCTCCTATTTATAATACTGAATATTTGTATTTATAATACTGAATATTCCAAAACATACTTATATTGAAATAACATGAAAGCCCTCGAATCTTTTAGAAAACACGAAAATAAAAAACGCAGCATTTTCAGGAAGCAGTTTGCTAACCAGCAACCCTTCAGCTCACAGTTTGAATCGTATTCATTACACTACACTCGACACATTATTTGAGTACTGTCTTTGATTTTACTACGTTCTGAAGACTTAAAGCGCCGAATGTCATTACATGACATTTGATTATAGCAAATCGCACGGTGCTTCTGAAACGGTATACTTTCGTAGCACGCAAGTTAGAACACGAAAAACACCAAATACGAAAAGCGCCTAATCAGACCTACGTCATTTGCCGTCCTTTTATTATAATCAATCGTACCAAAAGAGACGCATTTTTATAAGACGTTCAATGTGCCAGTGCTTCGAAAAAGCTTATACCCGTAACGGGTAAGATATAATATAAAAAACACCAAATGCGGTCTCGAACTGCAGCCGACCTAGTCCAGTGCGGGCTCTCGTAAGTTCGGCTTGTGACGCAGAAAGCGATCTTGCATCTCATTGGCCGCGTTCATCCGCACGCTGCAAAAATCTGACGTGTCTGACGGTGTCTTTCATGCTTGTGAACGCACCGCAACGTTGCGACATCACAAATCTCGTCCAGCTCCACATCCACGTTCGCTTCTACGACGCTTGTGAGAGCGGTGTAACCGATGGTCCTCGGAGGCGACCAGCGCGGCAGGTGCCCACACGGTGGAGTGCGCAACGTTGGGCGGCCCACGGCTGGCGCACGTGACGTGGGCAGCGGTGACGCCGTCCGGTGACGTGTTTCCGGCAGGGCCCCGGTCCAGAGATGGCCGCTGGTGCTATTCTGGTGGCCGACACGCGATCGCGGCTTATTCTGGCGCGGCGGCCGCCTTGGCATCGCCGGACCGCCGCGCCGGCACGCGCCGCGCTGCGCTGACCACCCGCTCCCCCCCCCCCCCCCCCCCCCACACCAACGGGCTCACCGTCCACTCCGCGCGGCTCCTCCGGCATTCGCTCGGCCCAGTCTGCCCTCTCCAGCTGCGTTCTTCACATAAACTATCCTCACCAGCAAAGGACACTGCTGGAAGTGCTAGGGGCGTTCAATAAGTACTGTAACCGGCTTTTTTTTCCTGAAAGCAGTTTGGTTTCAATCAGAATTCCAATACACCGTATTATTCTCCACTGTTTTGCCTACAAAACTTTTTTTCTTCAAAATAATCTCCCATCAATGCGACGGTCTTTGGCCAGCTTACTGGGAGGGCCTGTATGCCCGCACGGTACCAATCTACTGGTTGACGAGGAGCCAAAGCCTTGCCGCATCAGTAACCTTCGCACCATCCACGTACTGCTTCCCTCGGAGAGCATCCTTGCATTGTGCCAAACAGATGGAATTCGGTAGGTAGATCCGGGGTGTAGGGTGAATGAGGAAGAAAAGTCCAACTTCTGTGAGCTCCAGTCGGGCGGGGAGACTTGTCTAAGGCCTTCTGTTGTCAAGAGGAAGGAGAAGTTCGTTTATATTAAAAAACTAGAAACCCGCCTCGATTGCGAAAAAAGCACTTAGTGTTAACCTAGGTTTCGGCGTAGATAACTACACCTTCTTCAGAACAATAAAACCCTCAAGTGCCTGGAGCGTACACCATTAATTTAAGCAGTGGTTTTGACTTTGTACATGTGTACTGTTTGTGTTTTCCTTTTTTTCGTTTATAAATGTATAGCTATGGTGTTCTTCTAATCATTGACAGAGGTCTTCTTAGGCACTTGTGGGTTTTATTGTTCTGAAGGAGGTGTACTTATCTACGCCGAAACCTAGGTTAACACTAGGTGCTTTTTTCGCAATCGAGGCGGTTTCTAGTTTTTTTAATATATTAACCAACGATTTTCTGATGCACTGCGATGTTGAAGGTTCTTAGAAGTACGTTTGCATTTTTATGGTGACGAAAACGCTGATGTATGTCGTTTCTTCAGTTTCTTGAGGATAGCACAACACACTTCCGAGTCGAACGTTACACCATGAGGAAGGGCATCAAACAGGATAACCATTTCAGAGTCACAGAGCGAGACCTTCGCTATTACTTTCCTGGCTGAGGATGTAGCTTTGAACTTTCTCTTCGGAGGAGAACATTGCAGGAGTCACAGCTGCGTATGGCAGGTACGCTAGAGATTTGCGCGAACTTTCCGCGATGATGACAGGCGCCTCGTCCAGTAACTCACAGTATTTGTTCACTCCAATGTCTCTGTACACGTGCCTTAAGCACCTATGAATATCTGCGATGCTCTGGATTTAACTCAGTGACTCTGTGCTTAGTACACATCTCCGTTACAGACGCCATTTTGACGGCTATGTATAGCGCCGCCATCTATCGGAACCCCATGAAACTATAGGGGCTGAAGCTGGTCTATTCCACAATGTCCCACAACGAATTCCGCATTTTTCAAGCGAAACTGGCAGAGGAAAAATCCGTTGCATTACTTACTGAACTTTTAGTTTCAATCTGGAAAATTTAAGTTATTTCTATCCATGGAATACTCTCTTTCAAATTCTGAAGGTGGCAGGGGTAAAATACAGGGAGCTAAAGGCTATTTACAATTTGTACAGAAACCGGATGGCAGTTATAAGAGTCGAGGGACATGAAAGGGAAGCAGTGGTTGGGACGGGAGTAAGACAGGGTTGTAGCCGCTCCCCGATGTTATTCAATCTGTATATTGAGCAAGCAGTAAAGGAAACAAAAGAAAAATTCAGAGTAGGTATTAAAATCCATGGAGAAGAAATAAAAACTTTGAGGTTCGCCAAAGACATTGTAATTCTGTCAGCAAAGGACCTGGAAGAGAAGTTGAACGGAATAGACATTGTCTTGAAAGGAGTATATAAGATGAACATCAACAAAAGCAAACGAGGATAATGGAATGTAGTCGAATTAAATTGTGTGACGCTGCGGGAATTAGATTAGAAAATGAGACGCTTAAAGTAGTAAATGAGTTTTGCTATTTGGGGAGCAAAATAACTGATGATGGTCGAAGTAGAGAGGATATAATATGTAGACTGGCAATGGCAAGGAAAGCGATTGTGAAGAAGAGAAATTTGTTAACATCGAGTATAGATTTAAGTGTCAGGATGTCGTTTCTGAAAGTATTTGTATGGAGTGTAGCCGTGTATGAAAATGAAACGTGGACGATAAATAGTTTAGACAAGAAGAGAATAGAAGCTTTCGAAATGTGGTGCTACAGAAGAATGCTGAAGATTAGATGGGTAGATCACATAACCAATGATGAAGTATTGAATAGCATTGGAGAGAAGAGAAATTTGTGGCACAACTTGACTAGAAGAAGGGATCGGTTGGTGGGGCATATTCTGAGGCATCAAAGGATCATTAATTTGGCATTGGCAGCGTGGAGGGTAAAAATCGTAGAGGGAGACCAAGAGATGAATACACTAAACAGATTCAGAAGGATTTAGGTTGCAGTAGGTACTGGAAGGTCAAGAGGCTTGCACAGGATAGAGTAGCATGGAGAGCTCCATCAAACCAGTCTCTGACTGAAGACCACAACAACAACAACGGCTGTAAGGCACTCAAAAAGTATCCACATTTGTAGGTTGCATCGCTTACACACGCTACTGTGGTAGCACTTGGCTCGCACGTAGCCAATTCCAATCCTGGCAGCGGAAGAAACTTTACTTGCCATCTAAAGACGAAGCAGAACATCCATTTATAGTACCGGCCCACTAGCCATAGACTTAACACCCTGAGTCGAATCGCAAATATCTACTCACCATCGTACGTTGTAAGGTCATATTACAACGTACTCTGTCTTATGGAGACGTTCAGCTCGGCAGTCACGTTGCTGCAATCCAATAAGCATGTCAACACTTGGTTCCAACCTCTCCCTTCCTTTTATTCCGTCCCCATGCGATACAAAGCCTAAAGTTATCTGAATGATACACACATCTGACACTTCGTAACAAGTCGAATAATGGCATTGGCAAACCCCTTCCAGTCTGACCTTAAACAGGACGGCAGTGCGAGATGATGAGCTATTATTATTATTATCATTATTATTAATATTACTATTGTTGCCATAAATCCTTTGACATGTCACGTAACTTTAGGACAATTACGATATTTTACAGATATGTTCTGAATATAGCATATCATTCTGTATTACAAGATACGTGTTTTCTATTCATCACAGTTCTTATTATCTTTTAGTAATGATATGTAGTGCCAAGTGCGTTTTGTGCTCACTGCTGCCAGTCTTTTGTTATCATCGATTCTCTTGCAAGGAAAGGAAATGCTGAGAGTGTATCGGTTGTAATAGAAGTTACGTGTGGTGTAAAATTGGACTAAGAGATTGCCATCACTATTATTCAAAACTTACATCGTAATTTCTGGATTTGAATCTAAGATACAATAAATGGCTTATGCTGATGTGGTGGTAATCCTGTATTGCAGCGCCCGCATTTCGTATTGGAAGATTAAATTTTTTTTTCATTTCGGGATAAAAAGTTCGTGGCATGGTTCGTACTGGCAGCTAACAGTGTGGTGATATCAAGAGTCGGCAGTCGGAGACGAGTTTAACTGCATTTTTTCGCAATTTCATCCACACCAACCGTTATCCGCACAATCGAGCGAGCATTGTACCACTCTCCGCTATACACCAACAACTTAAAGTAAGATAATTTAACATAAAGAATAGAGAAGTATTTTGTATAAGGCACAAATAACTTCACAATTTCATTTTACACGTATAACTAGGCTGTTTTGCGTTTACGGATTTTAGTGAAAACTCTAAAATTTATAATCCGTGAGACGTAGGAAAAGTGCTACATTAAAAATGGTGACTGATTTTAAGATGATAAATGAAGACGGTGCTAAAGGCAGAAAGTGTTATGTCATGTCACCAACGCTGTAAAGCTACAGATGCCTCCGAGAAACACCAAGTCCCGTCTCCCTGGACGACATGTACTGTCTATGGACTAGATTAGTCTAAAGTATCATACTGTGCAGACATACTGGAGTCCCTAGTTACTGTTGCCTACTCCCAAGTCAATATGCGTTTTACATGTCCTTTAGGTATCAACAATCTAGCACGATTATATCATAATTATTTCAGAGAACACATTTTTGCGTGTCCTTTCCGTGTACAACACCTGGACACGAGTTTTATTTCCAGTTTTATTTTGTATTGACTCTGTGTTCAAGGATTCACGTGTGTATATTACTTACACTGGTTTTCGTTGTATGGTAATTCTGCGTGTATTCGCATTGTCAGATTTACTCATTCTTTCATTATTTGTTGCATAAATTGTTCGTTTTCGTTTATTACGTCAGCTGTATTCTTAGTTAAAGTATTTTCACTGCATTTTCCGGGAGCCATTGGGCGTTATCGTGTCTTTCTATATCGTTGACTTTGTCAGTACCCTGTGTACAGTGTTCTAGATATGTCGTGGGCGCAACGGTATTCAGTTCCGTTCATTTTCTGCAGTCTCGTGGAGATTGTCCAATATATTCCTTTCTCAAGTCCTGCTTTCTTGGGTGGTCCATGACCTGACAGAGGAAAATGATGTGTTCTGGGGAACCGTATTCTCGACATTTGCATTCAGGTTCCCAATCGAGTTTATGAGCCAGAGAAGAACTTGATAGAGGTCGAAACCAGTCAGGAATCGGACCAGAAGTATAAGACTGTCTTTGACTTGATTCTTAAGTTCTCCATGTATCGAACAACATAACATCCTAAATTCTGTAGACATCAAGACGCCCACCAGAACATACATCATTGGCCAGTGCAAGGGGGAATATTTGCTCCGAGAAAAGAAACGTTAATCTCATGCTTTTTAGGGCGCTAAACGGCGAGGTCTTCAGCGCCAGCAATACCTACGACACTGACGAGAAAGTGAAACGTAATCTACCTTCTTCTCAAAGAATCATCACGTGGAAGACAGAACACATGCCTAACAATGGTCTCGAGCTGGCGAGCTGCCATGCGAAGCTGTCGTAAATTATTTAAAAGTAATATCGTCGTCGGGATCAATGGTGACGAATCACTGATTCAGATGTAAAACGACGAAATGAAATACTGGACGTGGCAAGAGTGAAGAAACCTTCCACGATTTGCTGAAGTACTGCGGGATCACTATAGAAAACTTAAATGAGGATGGCGGCACACATAATTGAACTCGAATGGAAGGCCACAGTTTTAACCATTTTACTACCTCATATTGTTTCATACGACTGTTGTAAGCCTACATGTAATGACAGTGATATTAACGCTGCTAAAAACCCAAATTCTGGTCATATTTCTTTCCAGCCCAAAGTATGGAAAGAATGCAGCAATTTTCTACATACGAACATGTGTAGGAAGCTAATGATAGCAAGAATGTGACTAAAGCAAATTGTTAGTTTCAGTATTTAGTTTTTGAAACTATCGCTGCCAGCAGCAGAATGAGAAAACACAAAATATGACGTTACGGATTTTTATTACATGTTAGGATTCAAAATTTCGCCAACGCTGCATTAATTCCGTACAGAACAGTAACTCACTTTCAGAAAGGGTAGGAAAATGAATTAGCCTTACTAAAGCAAGCATTCTCACATTAGCACCAACTGTTGAAGGAAACGGTGGAAAACCTTATTCCGGATGGTTAGAATGATACTGAAACCCGTCTCCTCTCGAATACAGATTTTAACATTGTAGCCCTTCCGAATTTTTAGAATACGGGGAACTATTTGTTAGCAGTTCCCATCTATAACAGAACTTAATATCGTACAACAGACACGAAACACGAGAGGCAAAAGAGATCTCAGCAATGAAGCTGGGAGTTGATGTCTGAAATATTTTCTGGTGTAGAACCGTTACTCTTTAGGTATGTGCGTAATATCATTTGCTTGTATTCATAAAAATTGTAGTGACTCTATATGATATTTTGCTCAAATTAAAAAAGTGTAAAAAGCTAGTATCGAATCCGCTAGTACTATCACCGAGCCACGTGAAGTATCAACTGAAGACATAGTAACGATTATTATATGTATTTTCCACTGTATGTGGATTGTACGACCAACTGAACTCGAGAGATGAAATAAAGGAATACACAAAGGGTTCAAGCTCCTGTAGTATGTGGACTGTACGACAAACTGAACGCGAAGAGATGAAGTAAAGGAATACACAGAGGGTTAAAGTTCTCGCAGCAGACTTTTGGAGAAACCGAAAGATATTTCACGGGCTAGGTCAAGCGCTTCCCCGTCGGGATATAAGGAGATTTCGTGCCGAATCTAGCAAAAAGCCTTTGAGATGGATGCACAGATCGTGCACAGAGCCACAAAAATCTCATGAAAAGGTAACGACTCTCGGTTATTTGCTGGGAAGATAGGAGCAGAGCATGAGTAATGGGTCTCATGCCATTTCTTCCGTGCATTGCAGTCAGGATTTAAAATATCCTGTATGTTAATATAACATATGAGATAAGTTGTGTACTTATAACATTAAATTTCTCAAGTTCATTGTGAATCTACCTTTACCGTACACAGTGACAGGTTGGGGTAACGGAAAATTTATTGGTTGCCACCACTGAGGCGTTATTTTTCGTTTCCAATTGGAGAAGCGATCATTTTTCCAAAAAAAACTTGTTAAAAATACTGGCAGGCCTTTTACCTGTAAAATGGAAGGTAGGTTAATGATCGACGTCCCATTGATGTTGATTGTTAGAAGACTTCACTCTCACTTTCCCAGTTAAAACTGTTATTATACAGCACATCTTGGTTAGGTAACATGTCGTTTAACTATTTCCAAATACTGATTTTTAGATATTAGTATGGATTAACTATTGAGGCACGTGACCCCCGAGTGCATGTGGCTCTGTGCCTCTTCAGGTAATGAAGAAATGGGAATACATCCTAAATGTCGGCTACCTACATGCCCGTTTTCCTTAGTCTTGTTATGTCTTCTTTACAATAATTGGTGACTACATTACTCAGGACATGTGGTTTCATATTTAAAAATTCACATTATTATTTCATCTGCAAGATTGTTAACATCGATCAGATTGTGCGTTTCAATACATAATAGTCAAGTGTACTTCGAGCTGCGTAAGTAAAGAGAAAATGGAACTTTCACTGCTTGGAACATCCCAACCACAAAACCAGGAGCAAAAACGAGCGTCGTCAGAGCGGAAAAGTATGCTTTCACTTTTATAAATTAAAACTGAACATCATATGACATTTATGTTAGATAAGAGATTCTCAAAATACGTTAATTGTAGTTGACTAATCATAGATTAAAACAGTTAATCAGGAAAAAATTCCGCTTGAACTTGCCCATTTAACCCTACTGAACCAATGTATTTTTGTATTTGAGATTTTGTTTACTTGTAATGAGTATAGTACGAATATTCATTGCATAATTTGACGCTGCACTAATTTATAACTCAGAATTAAATAACAACGTCCATGGTCTAATGGCTTGCGATTCTACTGGCAGAAGTCTTGCCTCGTTTCATTTCTAGTAATTTTGCTCGTTTTCTTCTGTTGTCCGTGGGGTCTTGTGACGTTGAATAAGAAAGGTATTTCTGAGCAACTAACGACGTTTAAAACAAAGAATCCAAATTCGAAAACTAAGGAGCCTAAGGCTCAAGATAAGGATAACAAGTAATCAGTATCCAAAGAGCCTTTTCGTAATCAAGCCGTATGGAATTCTAAACAGTTCCATCCAGAAGAACTGGTTATTCCTCTTAAAAGGAAAGATCTGTTGTTTTTCATCACACAAAGTACTTTGTTCGTTCGTCTAATGTGGGGGTTGCATCTCAAAACGAAGTAAGGAAGACTGAAGGTAAAAGTCCCACTGCTGATGAAGTAATTTGAGGCAGAGCACGAACTTTGGTAAGACAACGATGAGAAATATTATAAGCAGTGAATTTTCGAAGGAACCATTTAGGTATTTGCGTTAAATCCTATTAAACTGTTTTGGGAAATCACGAAAAGCTACGTTCGGCGGTGGTGGTTACAGAGTCATACTCCCCAAAATAGAAGGTGCTGTACTGCCGTGACGATCGGCCACGAAAGTACGAACTTTCGTATGTTGTTTCACTATCAAGTAACATAGCTCGCTGAAACTTCGACCACACTTAGAAATAATTGCTACAGTACAGTACAGAAAGTAACTAGAAGACATAAGGAAAATCGCCGAAACACCTTCTTCCTTCCTTCTTTCCTAATATGGTGTTCTCTCAGTTTGCTTGTCCTTTGATTATGTTTTGTGCGTGAGTGTGTCTTTTCATATCGCATATTTACATTAGATGTTTGCGTTATTTAATAGTTGATTATAAGAGAGCCTTAGCACCATAGGTTTAACTGGTCAATATTATTATCTTCGCCGATGTTGTTGTACATAGCCTCTAGTAAGCTTGGGCCAGTCGTAATAAAATCAGTAACTGTCAATTGGTGTCATCGATTACATTTCCCTGGCGTAAAACATGATGTATTGATGTATTATCTTTGTACCTCCTAATATGATGCTTGAGAAGAGTTTAGTTGTGGAAATATGAAATTTGACGGTATATTGCAAATTACACCAAGAGTAGGTCTAATTAATTACATTCTTCCAGTAAATCAGACTACCTATTTGTTTACATGCTTGCCTTCTTAGCGTAGTATTCTAGCTAACATGTATTGTCTGCGTTTATAAGCCTTGTCATGTTAGCTTTACGATATCAGTATTTTATGCTTAACCTGTAATACCAACTGTTAGTTTATCATTTTGTTTGTAGCAATTAAGGCATGGAAATAACATTGGAGTACTTAGTTTAGAGCTCATAATCATGTTTTAGGCACGAATTTGACTGGTATGTGTGTATGTGGAAAATAAAATTGCGGTTCACTATTGCACTTTTTGCGTTTCTGATGAACTGTACTTAACTTGCCGCAATTTCCTTTCTAGAACGCAGCATACAACACATTAGATTCATTCAGAACCAACTGGCCTGTCACACCTGACTGCGCATTATGCTCTGTTGGAAAGTACCGTCACTGCGTCACTGTTTTGTCCCTGTCGAGGGACGACGTAGTCCGTCGGACGCATCACATACTACGCGGCGCAAAATTTCTGCTCCTAGGAAAAATCCAACTTTTCGGTCTCTGACGCCCAGGCACCGAGCGATACCTTACAAATTGTATCCATTTATTCATTAAATTGCATATTCAGCTTTTTAAAAAGTTTTTGCTGATATCATTACAGTTTCTGTAAGTTCATCTTCACAATTCATTCATCCTAAAAGTGATGTGCCTAGCATTGTTGCTAAGCGTCATATCTGCTGTTACGTTAAAACTTTAGGGAACAGACCCTTCATATGTTTCTCACTTCACACATCACTCGCACTGAACATAATTTCAAAAATTCGAGCTCATACATCTCGCGTTACGAAACGAATGGAAACATACATGTACTTGTCAAAACCTATAGTTACCAATCCCTGAGTTTATCCTTGATAGACTTCGGAAAATCTCATGTATATGTACCTGATACCAACAAGTTAGTAAGACAGTACTGTATTTCAGTGTTGTACACCCTCTTGTCCCAGCCGAGAAACTGTTTTTGAAAAGTTGGCAACATCGTCACTGAAAATAAGAGATAGCTTTGTAGGCTGTCTCCATTTTTGACAGCACTGCCTCGGAAAATTGGAAGTAATCAAATTTCAAGTGTTACTGCAATCATGATACACTCAAACAACGGTGCAGTCTTCTCTTTTACAGCAGAGCAAAATGGCTTTTTGTGGAAACAGAAGTAAATTATTTTGGTCAGTTTTACAAGTGAGCGGTTTTTAGCAAACCTTAACTTCTTAAGACGGAGCTTCTTGACTTGACGATTTTTTGTTAGTATTTAATTTAAATGGACACCACTTCAGAATATCAGTCATTTTAGCCAACACTGAACTGAAATACTAAGTATAATTTTATAGAATTTTAATGCTGCTGACTTCCAAACACCATTTTCAATTTGGAACAACTATTGTCTAACATATCTGTACTGATTTACGTTAGGTGTTAGGGATGGAAATCCGACTGGTTGAAACCAAAACCTGTATTTTAGTTCTGAAGAAGCAGTGTTTTTCGGTATCTGTTCAAACTCTGCTGTAACAGGTGATTTTTCATGTTTTCCTAATAACCGAGTACGAAACCGAAATATCAGTTACCCATGGCAGCAGTGCCGAAGTTTTTGGTTTTTAAACAAATTGCCATTCGAGAAATTTCTATTGCTTTGAAATATTGCATTATTATAACAATGGGTAAAACGATCAGCAGTATTTTAACAACAATGCCGATAGAAACGAGCAACAAACACATGGGATAAGAACTGATACATCACGCGGAGACAATACTGCACCTGTTACCGTGTGGTGTGGCCTATCGGATGGTACGTACGTACATAGAGCGCGTCGCCACTTGCCCATCTGGTTTACATGGTAGGGTAGTTTCTCGCTGTTGTCGTCAAGCGTTAGTTGTATTACAAAATGTCACCACGCCTAACCTGGAAGCATTTTACGCAGAGCTGTATTAACGAAGTACAATGTCCTACTTGCTTTAAAAGATTAAGAATTGGAGGAGCCACAACCGACGTGTGACTTAATATAAGGATGAAACTTAAAACTTAACGGTTCATTCATAGATTACAGTAAAAATAGGCAGTAACTGATCTGTTACCTGTGTCTACATAATATGACTTTATTTGCGTGCAGCTTTTGAAACGGACAAATTAGAGTGAGAAATAGTTCCTCGACCTGAGTCTTCAGCTTTCAAAAACTTAGAGTAAGTACGAGAATACTGGCGATTTTCTGTAGTATTCAACCACTTATCACTTTTCTAGAAAAGCAGCGAACGGTGAACGGACTAAGTTTTCTTTTATTTGTCTCTTTAATTTAATAATTTGATTCTATGTATCTTAAAACTGAAGGAGTCAAAATTTCTCAGTCTTTTTTTATTTCTGCGTTTATTAAACCAAAATAAAAATACGAAACTCGGTTACTTCACAAACCGGTTATTTTGAGCGGTTTTTGCAGACATGTTAAACTGGCGTAGAAAAAAATCGATGTAGCCGAAAAGTCGTTGTTTCTGCCATCCCTCGCAGGTTTAAATAACTGACCAGCTCTGATTTATATTAAAATCTATGAAAATGTTATTTATAAAACTTAAGTAAATTTTTTGACCACACGTATGAGTAAATGAACAATGATAGACTTGTTTCACCGAACAAATTTAAATACCTCATATCTTCTTTCAAACGTAACGATTTTTTTTTCAAATAAGAGTCACCCTTTTTGATGTATCAAAACTCCGATGTAATGACAATATCGTTATTTTACGTCTGATATATCATCAACATCGACATCACTCATAAGATTTACCCGTAAGTCTATAGACCAATAGCTTGGAAACCTTTTGCTATCTTTACGTGTATTTTATATCCCATCATGGCTGAAGAATATAGCACCAACGCTGTTGATCGCACATATGAGTAACGGCATAAATTCACCGATGTGCTTTCGATTTTGACTAACTAAAAACTGAACTAAAGAAAAAAAGAAAAATTTTGGAGCTTTTTCGATGTGATTTCTTTGTAACAGAACATCTTCAGGAATGAAGGCGGGAAAATAGAAATGAAGGCTGCAGGAACACCGAACTGTTATGGAATTGATGTGACAAAACGTAAAGCCGACAGAACTTAGATAAAAATAACACAACATAAACTACGGCATAGCTAGTGCTGCAAAACGCAATATGTTCAAACGGGTGTCAAGGGTCAGGAGAAAACCTTGAGTATGTGCATTCTGCTGTGTGGAAAGTTGCACAAATATTCAACCACGTGACCACATGCGCTTTTGTGATCCAGTTACCACCACTACTACATGAAATTTAAACTTCAGTGTTTACATCATTATTTCACCAGCTTTGTAACGTGTATGGTATACGGAACAGCAGATGAATTCACAAGACCCCATGGAATTGCTCTTACACAGCATACCACAGTTTTATATTACAGAGTGGGTTACTAAATCCTACAATATTTTAAAATGACCAAATGCCGAAATTGCAGTCTCAATAAATAATGTTTTAAAACCAAAATCGGAAAAAATTCATTACAAATTTCACGAAGACTATAGACCCAGTTATCACCTAACTACAAAAGTTTTACTTAGTACGAGTGATATTTTACTAAATTCTTGGGTGAACTGCGTTTTCATGTTTTGTTTAGAAAGTTCTTTGTAACAAATGATGTACTAAATGATTTATATGGACGAAATTTGCCTACACTTCTCCTATACTCCTGTTTTGTATAACGAAGAGCACACTCAACATCACTGAGCTCCAGCCGATACTGTCCGATACTCAGATCTTCACTATCCACACATTTCGTGCATTCAGCTGTCTGCGAAACGACCACAAGAGCTCCTCTTAAGTCGGCCCTGGTGAAAATCATGGCCACTCTTTGTGATTCGTTTACTTTACTTTCTCTTTGTATCCATATTTTACCTGTCTTTCTGTCGTGTATTTGCAGTAGTAAACCAGTACTCCATATATCTGAAAGAGGAATGTCCTAAAAACCACATTGTGACGTGGTAGTGTACTAGATACCAAGTGACTGAGGTGCTCAAAGTTTAACTAGGTGTCCCCCCCCCCCCCCCCCCCAACCTGTCCCCATTTGCCTGCAATCTCGCTCTCGACGTCGTTTCGCGACCGCAGGTCGAACTGTTTTCTCAGCGGTCGCTTACAAAGAAGCACGCTGAGCACGTGGCGAAAACTGTAGTGTTGATGGGGAGCGAAGCCAATATCCGCAGTGCATATGTATGTCAAGGCCAGAGCGAGGACACATCTTGCCGACATAGCGCAAGGGAAGGCCACGGTGGATGCTGCCAGCCAGCCCCTGCGTGCACCCATTTCGCACTGGGACGGGAAAGCGAGACGACGTACCGGCCTAGTTACCTGGACCCCATTACCGTCGGACGCCACCGTGAAAATAGTCCGACCACAGTTCAGTCGCTCGAAACGCGCCGACCACTTCATCTTCAGCGTCCACTGCTCCCTGGATTCTAGAGAGCTTCAGCACTCTATCGGTAAGTTGATAACAAATCTTGTGTTGTGAAGTTGCTATCGAAAAATAAGTTGCATGCTACTTTCATATATCTTCGTGTCCATGTCACGGGGATCGTCAGACTTTCATAATTTTATTCATTTTACCTTCAGTAGACTAAAACGTTACTTCCTACTTTCCCTGACCTGTTCCAGAGATATTGTTTGCTTTTGATTGGAAACGCTGCTACAGACATGTTTTTCCAGTCACAGTTTCCACTGTCAAGAAAAGACACTAAAGACCACAACAGGAATGAAGTGAAAGCGTGATGCAATTAGTATCCCTACGTGGACGCAGTGTCGTCCTCCAGCAACATCGCTGACGGATGATGACAGTTGCGCTTCCGAGTTGGAAAAAGAGTCGAAATTTTGTAGTCTGAGTGATTTTGACGGCCCCGTGACGTCCTCAAATCTTGCAGGTCAGTGAATGAGGAAACTGGATGCTTTACAGAAAAACCTCAGACCTTATATATCGTGACGGATTCAATAAGAGAAAATCATAGTGACCACTCACGGTAGGCAAACCGGGACATACTCGAACTAAGTGTTGCCGCCCTGCGAGTAGTGTTTCTGGTACTTGTGCAGTGAGAATTGTGTGCATGTAACTGAACAAGGTGTGAAACAACACGAAACAATTCGTTTAAATATTGTTGTATATTAATTGTTTTGTCATAATTTATTGCATTAAATATTTCCTCACACATATTTTCCTTCATAAAGACGAATAGTACATACTGTTGAAGGGTTAGTGTTACAGTCCATTATACAGCTGTGATGAGTACCCGAACAGTGCCCTGTGTCTCACATCTAACAAAAACAGCATGACATTGTCCTGCCCGCAATGTCAGCAGGCACGTTCTGTTTGGCTGCACTTTGTGCTCACACATATACATGTCGCCGTGCATGAGTAGTTAAAATGACACAAGCAGGAAGGAAAGTGGGGCAGCTGAGGGGGTATATTCTTACAGTTTCACGAAACATCACTGCTATCTCTCCGTCTTAGGCGATGACAGAATTACTACTCCAACTATTAAGCGTGCACAAGTTAAAAATGTAGACACTGGATTATTCAAAAAAAGAAAAGAAATTAGATAAATTTCGAGATAGTGGTTTAAATGTTTCAGGTGTTCTACATAGTCTCCCTCCACTTGATTATACCGCACAGAATGTTCATACGACTTTGTGAAACTAACACTAAGTACTTCTATTGTATGTTGTTCACCTCGCGCTTCACAATTGGTTGAATGTCGGTTATGTCGTCAAAGTGTAGACCCTCCATGTGAATTTATGCAGTTTGTCGTTTTGTTGGTTCGAATTGCTAGCACCAAGTCACGTTATCCGGGATAATTTTTTCCAGAAAATAATTGTGTGCGCTAGCATTTCAATCAAGTTGCTGCAGGCGTACACGCGTCGTCGGTTTTGTTCGGGAGTGAAGATGTGCGGGATGAATTTTGTGCACACTTTTCTCTCCTTTAAAGCATTCTGGAGAATATCTTGAACATTTGATTTAGACATGTTGCTCCATTGAGATTTGTGGCACAACAACGTTGGCACACTTTGACCGCACATCCACTACTGAACGCTTTCTGCTCGCAACTGACTGGTCGAATGCACATCTGTTATTAACGATTGTTAGCTCAAGCTACCACGTTGCCCGCAGCTCGTGGTCGTGCGTAGCGTTCTCGCTTCCCACGCCCGGGTTCCCGGGTTCGATTCCCGGCGGGGTCAGGGGTTTTCTCTGCCTCGTGATGGCTGGGTGTTGTGTGATGTCCTTAGGTTAGTTAGGTTTAAGTAGTTCTAAGTTCTATGGGACTGATGACCATAGATGTTAAGTCCCATAGTGCTCAGAGCCATTTGAACCAGCTACCGCGTTAGTTACTGTACAAACGAAGATTGCTCGCTGGGAATAAAGTGGGTCTCGGAAGTTTTGGACGGAATGTGAATGTTTGTTATTTGTCGAAACTGTATAATTGCTGGTCTTCCCAAATTGGGATGTCAGTAGTGTAGTGTTTGAAGGCCTCCAGCTGCTTTGTGTGTGTGTGTGTGTGTGTGTGTGTGTGTGTGTGTGTGTGTGTGTGTGTGCGTGAATGTGTGTGTGTGCGTGCGTGCGTGTCCGGTCACCACCAAAGCTGCAATTGTCGGCTCATGGTGAGAACAACTGATTGACATATCAGAATACAATTAACAGTATCAAAGAATGGTGATTTTGAGAATGGATACGGAAAGTGTCGCCAAGCACTTGAAGGAAATTATGGCATTTCTGCTACTTACACTTGTTGTTTTGTTTCTCGTGCTGATGCCCAGCATGGAGCACACAGTGCACCTTCAGCATCAACACTGCTACAGCTAGGGGGAACTTGTTCTCTCGCTGTATCCCTTCCTCCCCCACCCTTCCCGCTCTTCGTTATCACAGTTTTCTATGCGTTGGCCGGAGCTTTCTTCTTCCATTCTGCATACCCTTCTGTGTGTGCCTACCTTTTCCGTCATCCCTTCTGTTTTGTGAGATTTGACGTTGCCGTCTTTGTGCAGTACAGTTTTGATATTAAGTGTACCAACTTTTATTCCATGTAAAGATACTGTGAAAACATAAAAACTAAGTTATTATTTTTCCTTACTTTACTTAGTTGTATCTGGATTCACAGCAATGGTTTGAAACTTCATGAAACTGACGAAGTGTCTTTTCTGAGTTGAACACATATGACACTGGTGTGCATTCGGTAGAAGTGTTTTTGTACCAGTTTCATGTATTGTTATTTAATAAGTAACAGCTTTTTTCTGAATAATAGTTCTCCGTTTTTAAAGTCCCTTTAGAAAAAATTTTCGGTGTCGGAATTCTATTGGTGAAAACTCTTCCAATCAGCAGTGATACGTTTTACACCTTTCCTGCAAAATCGTTAGCTTTCTGCGACAGTCTTTGTTAGACACCTCTGTTAGAAATGTGATAGGAGAAATGTTGATAATTACCGATCAGTTTCACTACTGGCATCATTTTGCTACATTTTTGTGAGGGTGATGTATTCTAGATCAGTACCCACCTGAGCAACAATAACATCCTCACTAAATTATAGTTTGGATTTTTGAACAGTTGCTCTACAAAGAATGACATTTATACATTTACTCACAAAATTGTATAAGCGTTAAATAACAAAACAACACCGTCTAGTATTTTCTGTGACCTGTGTAAGGCATTTGACTCTGTGCATCAAGTGTTCTTCTAGATTAACTAAGGTTTTGTGGAAGTGGTAGCATAGCCAAACACTACTTAATGTCATATCTAGCCAAAAGAATGCAGAGAGTTGTACTTAGTAACTCCATCAGTGGAGATTCTTCTGTTAGGGGGAAATCATGTATAGGCGTCCCAAGGGTCAATCTTAGGTCTGCTATTGTTCCTCATATGTGAAAAAGATATTCCATATGATATACAACTATCAGAATTAGTTCCTTTAGCGGATGACACTTGTATTGTCATCAAACCAAGCATCCATACAGCAACAGAAGAAATAGTAAACAATGTTCTTGAAAAAGACATTGACGGTTTTTCCGCGAATGGTCTTACTTCCAGCTTTAAAAAGACACAACACATTCAGTTCTACACACCTAGAGGTACAACATTCGTGATAGGCGTAAACCATAGCGAGGAAATAATAAACAGGGAGCAAACTTCCAAAATTTTAGGTGTCGATATTAATGAGAATTTAAACTGAAAAATAATATTTTGAGACTCCTAAAATAACTTAATCCAGACACATTTGTACTTAGAATCATTTCATATCTTGCGAGCGACGAATCACTAAATTGCCATATTTTGCGTATGTTCATTCATTAATGTCATACGGAGGAATGTTCTGGGGTTACTCCTCTTTAAGATAGAAAGTCTCCATTGTTCAAAAACGTGTTGTAAGAATAATATGCGATGATCATCAACGATCATCCTGTACATATATCTTTAACGAGTTGGGCGTTTTGGCTACTGTTCACAGTATATTTATTCCCTCATGAATTTTGTTTTAAAGAATCCACTGCACTTCAGGAGGAATAATGATGTACATAACTGCAACATCAGAAGAAAAAATGACATTCAGTATTCCACGTTAAGACTGTCTTTGGCACGAGGAGGGGTGCATAATACTGCGACTAGAATTTTTGATCATTTACTCGGTGACAAAAAATATCTGACAGACACAAAAATAAAATTTGAAAACGGACTGAAAAAGTTTCTGCTTTGCAACGTCTCCTATTCTGTAGAAGAAAGAAGAATTTGTATTATTGTAATGTGTAAAATATCGTTAGTAGGGATTACTAATCCGCATCTGTAAATTGAAAAAAACCTTTAACTGTTCAGAATGTAGCCATATTTAAAACTAATTTGTGATATGTATGTAAAATGACTCACTATGCTTCATTGTGGTTTATTATGCAAATGATCCGTGGAAAATGAAACTAACTAAACTGAATTCATTGCATCCTGTTTTCCGATATACGCCGTTTCCAGTGCTCGGATTAATTTTTTATACCTTTCTTCCTCGGGCGTCAGGTGGATTAGACTTTTCTGTATTCTGAGGAATCGTGAACAATTTTTGCATGAACGTAAGTTAATCAAATCTGCAGTAGTGTCTGTTTTGACTAGGAACGAATTTTTGTCACGGTGCAGTTTAGAGGTGGCTACATACTTCTTCTTCCTGAATCTCATCCAGGATGTCCGCAAATCATTCCCAGACCGCTCAGGGTGTCCGCTTAGGAAATACGATACTAGTTTGCATTAATCCTGTATTGGGCTCCAAGTTAATGCCACTCTACAAAAAAAAACTCCATGTTGAAAGTAGCTAAGGAAATATACTTTCCGAAATGCTTCACCTCAGTTAAACATATATTGTGTTACTATTGCTAAGAAACTAAAGCGTGTTCTTAACAAGTATGTGAATTTCGGAATGCTACAGATGTTTCAGTTGTTACCAAATGAAGTAGACTACTAGCCTTTAGTGTTGACAAGAATATTAATATCTAGTAACGGGGTGGTCCCAGTCCCAAAAATGAGAGTTCTTCAGTTGAATTCACTTTTTCTTATATTAAGGCTGTCTCACTTTGACCTAAAATAAGACTTAGTGATGCAAGTGAGAAAGAATCGTGATTCTGAACGTTTTGCTGTTAATATTTATATTTATTCTGAGTTTTTTACTTTGGATGTGACAAAGTCACTAAGCATACGGAAACGAAAGAAACTGTTGTTACTCTCCACTCCTTATTTCTTAACTAAAAGCTTTGGGGTGGAAAAACGCATTATTTTACGAGGTACGACGCAGTGGTGGATACAAACAGCGACCCAGGAATTACAGAATTGTTTCTTTAATTCCAGTCAATGATCATAAAAACTGTCCTCAGGCTATGGATTTCTGTCCATGATGCTCATCTTCAGATCTGGTTACAAGAGACGAAGTCTTGCCTTATTCGAATGTGATTGAGCGAGAGACATCATCGACAGATATAAACAAAATTAGGTTGGCATCGTCGAACAGTTATAATAATACAGTGCCAATCAGGTCACAGTGCCAGGAGAAAAATTATGTGAACGGAGCTCAGCTAACTAAATCAAAGAAATTAAAGAAGCGAATGACATTGTTGGTGAGCTGTAAATCGTGAATGATGGATTGTGTGCACGGGGGTTTGGACTAAGATAGCCCTGTCGTTAATGACATGGAAGTGGTCGGGTCATTAATTTCTAACGTGCGTCCCTTCTTCTGTGATAAACTAGCAGGCTGTCGACGAAGATAATTTGCTGCCGGCTGTCAAGTTTGCAACGTAGCACCAATGAATTGAAAGTCTTTGTCAATACAGATAAAGTGACACTTTTCCACCTACTTCCCACTAACGTTACGCGAACGGACGTTAGGTTCATTCATATTACGTATGTTGATAATATATAATGTAATTAAATAAGTAGAAAACTTCCATTTATTTCTAGATTTCACGCGATACTTCCGAGTTCCTTGCGTACAAAATTTAGTATGATGAGTTCAGAATAATCTGATTTAATCTTAGCGTAAAACCCTTTAAAAACAAAAGGATGAGAGCTTTAGCAGAGAATATATTGCAGAAGATTAAACTCAAGTCATAAGACTTAACGTTGAGAAACACCACATTAGTCACTAAATACAACCCCTACAATTAAATCGTTTTCAAAAGTAATTTACCAGTATCTTTCGTCTCAAACAAACGTACGATTTCCTCATTTATAAGTAATAATTTTTTTCATTTTTGTCTTTTTACCTCACCTTATACGTGTATTTTATGCCTTTTGTGTACTGTTGTTTTCATTTTTTGATTGACCAAGTTTCTCTTCCGTACGTCACAACAGATAAAGCTATAGTTTTATGTTTGTCTTTGTGTTATTTGCTTTAACGTGGCCTCATATTTCCTATTTGATTTTTATCTCACATTCGTGATATCTAGCAACTTAAAAAAGCTTCACAAGTTTCCTCACGCCAGTGTTAGCCACAATTATTCGTAAAAATTTTCTAAAACCGTTCTGCAGTTAAGTTTTTATTTTATTTTTTTATTTTTAATGTATGCTATAAAACTAAAGAGTTCGGAAAAAATTTACCTTTCACAGAAAAAAGTTACTGTTAACCTACGCACAAGTGAAATGTGCCGATGTTTGTTTTTAACGGAGAACCTAATCATAAACTTAAATTACACCCTTGTCTAAGATTTTTAGCTATTTTCGTTTACTATTTCCTTCTAACTTTACAATTTTAATTACCATTTCATAAGCGTTTATCGCAATGGAATAAGTAGAGATCGTACATTGTTAAATAACCTTCCACATCATGACTTTATTAAGTTAACGTAACGCTCAGAAAGAAAAAAAAATTAAAAAATATTATTTTACTATCGGTTCACAATAGCTTACTTGACAGCTGAGAGGCTTTCTGCCACTGAAAGTTACAACTGAACCTTAAACTTTTTATGCATGTCGTAAACTCACCAGTCACATATCAGTGCTTGTCCTAGGCTCTACAGTACCCGTAATTTCAGTTTCATTCTCAATTCATTTAACAGACGCCCATCCAGTAAGCTACCTAATTTCCTCTCCTCGATATTCCACCTGGAAAGAAGCCAAATGATTCCGAAATCCTCCTTGAAAATCCCTCTTTGAAATGCTGCCAGTAAACATTTTGCCACACAAAAGAAAAATTCTTTTTCTATTCGTAGCCACACATGAAAGCTTTCAACGCCCTCATGACGTTCAGAGATTGACTAAATAACTGCCTCACAAAAGCAGTTTATTTTCTTTATGCTCAGCAAAACGTCTCAGCTTAATTGAGTACATTATGTTCGGTACGAATTCAACGGTGCTTAAGTATTGCGCTTTTTATTCTAATTTCATTATGTTTCTCAGATAGTTGTACCGACTGCGTCATGTTTATGTGTTTTAATACTACGCAAGTTTCTAAAATCATTTGTTTTCCGTTCTTGTCCCCGTTTGTATTTTACCGTCAAGTACGGGCAGTGTTGTTTCTTACGTATTTTCCGATTCATACCCTCTACCCTGTATGTAAAAATACGTATTAGCGAACTGCAGATTTGGGGCCCGACTCCCGGGAAGATCCGTATTGTGATACACCGCAGAACAGAAAAACCCATGACATGGTTGTATGTCTGCACCTGGACAATAGCAGTGATCAGAAGGGGGAAAAAACTATGAATAAGAAGTTGTCGGTAATGATTACCAGAATAGGATGCAAAACAAGACTTTTTAAATCTTGATGGAAGAGATAAATTTAAATACACCCAACAACGAAATAAATTCCAGTTTGACTTGTAAGCTGATGATGCTACAAAGAGAGGAAAGTACCGGTAAAGGCGCAAGCCGAAGAGTTAGAAATGATTTTTTTGAGATGAAACTAAAATTACGGTACGAACTAAAATGAATTTCAAAATCGCTTTTTCGTAAGTTCATTTTCAACAACGTACGCAAGGAAAGGAAAATCTAAAGTAACAGAGCTGATAGCAATAATTAGTTATTACTTATCAAATGCAAGAGAGGCCGCATGGTATAATGGGCTGGCAGACCCCGTGGGACGGGTTCAGCGACCTAATTGGAGAAGTTTTAACTATCCTTCGCGCACACTGGCACCTTTCCTTTGCAAAATGTGACTTGTGCGTTAAGTGAAAATGTCTGTAATGTGTATGTGTGTATGTGTGTGTGTGTGTGTGTGTGTGTGTGTGTAATGTGGTGTCATCTTTGCTTTGTATGATGTGAGAAGAGAGAGGGTGAAAGCCAGAGCCGGCATATAGCCTACTTCTCTAGAGTAGCATCAAGGTGGTCGCTGACGGACAGATCACCATCAGCAATGTCACACGCCATCACTCCATGAGACACTGCGGAGAGATTTGAATGTAATTCAGGACAACGGCCCAAACACTGCTGATCGAGAAATTTACGCCACCATCCTTCCTCCCGTTTGCAGGGAAGACAAAAGGAAAATTGCCAACATCACTCGACATATACTGGCGATTACCCACCCAACTTCGGGAATCTGACGGGAATAGTTGAATTCAACGAGGCAAGGACATTGGCTGTCACCTCAAGTGAAATCGTGTTAACAAGAGAAATCAAACGAGGAAAACACAATCTGAGCGACAGAGTTCAAGAAAACTAAACTCAATAAAAGCTTTCTCTAGGTACAGATTTGCAGACACCGGACAAGTAGAATGGCTGGGAAGGGTTGTTGGAAATCACTTTTAATATGGTAGTCTCGGTGTAATATACACTGCTGTGAGAAAACTCATTGGACAGCGATATGCACATATACAGTTGGCGATGGTATCGCGTACCCACGATATAAAAGGGCAGTGCATTGGTGGAGCTGTCATTTCTACTTAGATGAGTCATGCGAAAAGGTTTCCGACGTGAATAAGGACACACAACGGTAATTAACAGACTCTGGAAGCCGAATCGTAGTTGGAGCTAGATGCATTGGACATTCCATTTTGTAAATCGTTATGGAACTCAATCTGCCGAGATCCGTAATGTCAAGAGCGTAGCGAGGATGCTAAATTTCAAGCAGTACTTCTCACCACAGACAATACGGTGGCTGATGGCCTTCACTTAATGACCGCGAACAGCGGCGTTCGCTTAGAGTTGTCAGTGTTAACAGGCAAGCAACACTGCATGAAATAAGTGCAGAAATCAATAAGGGACGTACGAAAGACGTAACCATTTGGATAATGCGGTAAATTTGGCGTTAATGGGCTATTGCACCAGACGACTGGCGCCAGTGCATTTCCTAACGATACTACATCGCCAGCAGCGCCTCTCCTGGACTTGTGACCATATCGGGTGTACCCTAGCCGATTGGAAACCCTGGCGAGTCCCGATTGTAGTGGAAGAGGGTTCAACGGTGGCGCAGACTTCTCGAAGCCATGACCCCAAGTTATCAACAGGGCACTGTGCAAGCTGGTGGTAGCTCCAGAATGGTGTGGCCGGTGTTTCCAAGGAATGGACTGGGTCCTCTGGTACAGCTGAACCTCTAGGAGACGATTTGTGGACATTCATGGACTTAATGTTTCCGAACAACAAAGAAATTTTTATGGATGATAATGCGCCATTTCACCAAGAGAAAATTGTTCGTGATTGGATTCAAGAACATTGCGAACAATTCGAGCGAATGATTTATCCATTCGGATCGCCCGACATGCGTGTCATCGAACGTTTTGAGACCTAATCGAGAGGTCAGTTCGTGCACAAAATTTTGCACAGACAACACTTTCGCAATTATGGACAGCTATAGAGGCAGCATGGTTCCATATTTCTGCACGGGACCTCCAACGACTTGTTGAGCCCATGCCACGTCGAGTGGATGCATTACGCCGGGCAAAATGAAGTCCGATACCATATTAAGAGGTATCCCATGAGTTTTGTTCCCTCAGTGTATAATCTACTGAATTGTAAATGTGTAACGCCGAAACGAGTCAGGCTAAATTGGTGTTTACAGAAGCACTGTCTGAACTGTAGCGGAAAGGACAGACACGTGAAAAGTCAAAACGACAGTACAGGGAAACCACCAGTATATATGTATCATAGTAATTATAGAGAGGTAGAAGAAAAGTGGAAAGGGGAAAGGGGAAAGAGAGGACAAAAAGGAATTCAGGAATGTGCAGAAGTAATCAGAGGATTGTTAACGTTAAACGGATGTTAGTTGCACTGGAAGGCACGATGGCCTCGGCCACTGCACAAGCAGTCGTCCGAGCTCTAGTGACTAAAATACTCTTGGAGGATTTCCATGCCACTTAAAAACGACCGGTTTTTCTTCTCCCTTTATATTAGATCGATGCCATACTCGTATGTTAATGTACAAGGTGAACATTGACCATACTAACTGTATTTGTTCCTTATAAAAGATGGTATTTACAGCTGTTTTTGTAAAGGATTATTTCGCTAGGCATCTAAATTGCCATCTGAGCACGAGGTCAACGAGATCTAAGGTTATTGCCACTCTTTCGAGTCCACTATTCGTAGTGTCTAACTCCATGAGATGGACGACACCCTAAATACTTATCGCTTAAAGGAGTGTACTGCTTCTGCGATTAAGAAGCTTCTCCTGCAATTCTGTAACAGTTTTTCTAAATACTTCCTTTTATACGTATTTTCGCAGACCCTTTGTAGGTATTATCGGCGAGGTTATATGTTCAGTTATTAGAATAAACAATATCGTTTATACCATTACACTGAAACCTTGTTAAAGATAGGACCATAGTTCTCCTGATGTTTCTTTCTCTTGCTAAAGTGAGACAACAACGAAATAATTGTTACGTAGGCGGAAAGACTAATTATTGTTTGGTTAGTCCGTGGGCGATGAATCACTGAAAGTAGCCAAAACATTAAACAGTGACATTATACATCCAGAGTGGTTAAGTTGGAAAGACCACATAAGAGTAGGTGAACGTAAAGAAGATACCAGACTGAGATTAGCCGGAAAAATTATAAGATAAAATGTACTAAAGAGACTGACTACACTACGCTTGTCCGTCCTCCCTTACAATACTGCTGTGCGGTGTGGGATCCTTAACAGATAGGATTGATGGAGTACATCAAGAAAGTTCAAAGAAGGGCAGCACGTTTCGTATTATTGCGAAATAGGGCAGGGGGGGGGGGGGGGGGGAGTGTCACTGAAACGATACAGGTTTGGACTGCACATCATTAAAACAAAGGCGTTTTCCGTTGCGGTGGAATCTTCTCACAAAATTTCGACCACCAACTTTCTCCTCCGGATGTGAAAATATTTTGTTGACGTCGACCTACATAGGGATAAACGATCATCATAATAAAATAACGGAAATAAGAGCTCGCACCAAAAGATGTAGGAGTTCGTTTTCTCCACGCGCTGTACGAGATTGGAATGATAGAGAATTATTTTAAAGATTGTTCGATGAAGCCTCTGGCTTAGCACAGTATCCATGTAGATGTAGACATAGGAAATAAATTTCATTCCTGAAGAAAGTAATTCCCCTCATTTGATTGTCTTGCGTATTGCTGGGCACTCTGGGACACTTATTAAGTAGAAAAAATTTAGTAGGCAGAAATCATTCTAAGGAAAGAGACGTGTTAGGTCACGGGATCGTTCAGATAGCGTGCAGTAACGCTCGTCGGATTCCAAAAGAATATGTTACAAGAGCTGCCGTGCTTCACGGAGAGTATTACTGTTAAAAATCGAAGAGCACAAGTCCGAAGGAAAATCAAGAAAAATATTACGCTCTCTCATATCTCACAAAATGATCGGCACTGTAGAATAAGAGGAAACTGAGCTTGTATACAGAGACTTATCAACACTCTCTCACCACTTGCCAATGGACCACATTTGTTGGAGTGGGGAGGAGGGAGCAAATGGGGGTAGGGGTCAGAAGGTGGAGTAACAGGTACAGCGATACACAACGTAGCTTCGTCACACACAGTAAGGTAGCTAGCGGGGTATAAATGTAGATGTAGAATGCGAGAGAACCCTACGCATCGTATTAAAATGTTCTAACGATAATTTTGTTGAGCTGGGCAGCTAATTTAGTATCGAAATAGAAAGTTAAACAGAGTATGTTTCTGCACTACGGTAGAGACTGTTGTTGAAGAATATGGAGAAAACACTGTGGGTTCCATACGTACTTTCAAGACAATGGAACGTACTTTCACAGGTACTTCCAAGAACGACTGGCAGGTACTTCCAAGAACGGCTGGCAGGTAGTCATAAATGCAGAAAGGGAGCCTGCTTATTCACTGAGTTTGGAAATCGTACGTCTACGTAGTGCTAAATATAAGGCACTAGGCAAACAATGAGGCAACTGGACAGCACCAGTCGCCATTGCGCAGTTGCTGCGAAACGTGAGACCGGGTCGCCATAAAAACTGGCAGACGTTGCTACGGCAGACACTGCTTCCTCGTCCATCCATCAAAGTATTACTCAGCATCGTTCGCGGTTTTTCTTCCTGGGACAACGTCTCTACCAATTCCTAGTTCTGTGTCTCTTTCTTCAACTAACTGCCACGCAGTCAAGCATAGGGGAGAGTGACATTCTGAGGATTAATTACGAACTGTGAACGAGATATTTCCGAGTAAACATCCAGAATGCACTGCGTTTTCTAACTTTTGTTCATGCTCTTGCGCAAAAAAGCAGCACTTCTGTTTCTAAACTATTGTTAAATATATTCCTTTTCAGTATAAAAAATCATAGCAAATTCAGATATCTGACGGTCTTTTCCATACAGTTTAGTTTTAAATGCAGAGAACTGGAAAAAAATCAGTTTTGATTTATACTGACTTGTTCTCGTATAAGTTTTCCATTACTTCCTTAGAAGTTTTATTTGGAGAATACATGGCGGGTCCGGCTACCAACAGTTTCTAATTAACCTAAAGTTCCTTTTTCATTACCCTCACTGTTGACAAAAAACTGAAATCGCAAAAGGTAAAAAGAGAGCTTAGGAATAGTTTCACTTTTCCTAGTGCCAAATTATCATCTTCTACAAGAACACAGTATCTCATCAAAATTACCCTAACGTCCCTACGTAATGCGGAATTGATCATTATGTGTCACGACAGGTGGACCCGCCAGTATAAAGGGAAGCAGGGAGGACTAATTTGTCAGTAGAGATACAGTAACAGCAGAATGGGTCGGTCAGGAGAAGTCAGTGACTCGAACGTGGACACGTCACTGAACGTCATCTAAGTAAAAAACCCATCAGGGACATTTCAACCCTTCTAAAGCTGCCTATGATGACTGTGAAATGCAAACGAGAAGGGAACCAGACCATTCAGACGGACATGGACCTTCGGGCATTGCGAAGGGTGGTTGTAAAAATAGCACGAAATCTGCAGAACGAATCATTTGTGAGTTCCAAAATATCGCCAGTTGTCCAGCTAGAGCAACGATAGTGCTTAGGGACTTAAAAAGATTGGGGTACAATTCTCGAGCAGTTCCTTTAAAGTCAGACATTCTTGAAGTCAGTGGCAACCCGCGCTTTTTGAGGTGGTGTAAAGAGCGACGCGGTCGGACAATGGACGGCTCGAAACGAGTGACTGGTAGCGATGAATCACGCTCTACCCTGGGGCAGTCCGTTGGAAGCGTCTGAGTTTGGCAACAGTCTAGAGAACCTTATATGTAGCGCCAACAGTAAGGTACAGAGAAAGTAGTGTTAAGGCATGGGGGTGTTTTTCGTTGTTAGGGTGTGGTCTCCTCACTTTGCTTAGGAAAATTATGTGCTGTGAGCAGCACAGGAACAGTTCAGAGACGATGATTGATCAGCACGACAATGCACCCTGTCTTAAAGCAGCAACTGTGAGGCAATGGTTTTTGGACTGTAACATTCCTGAAATGGCAACGGCCGTGCCGCAATGGTTACACCGGTTCCTGTGAGATCACCGAAGTTAAGCGCTGTTGGCACTTGGATGGGTGACCATCTAGGCCGCCATGCGCTGTTGCCATTTTTCGGGGTGCACTCAGCCTCGTGACGCCAGTTGAGGAGCTACTTGATCGAATAGTAGCGGCTTCGGTCAAGAATACCATCTTACGACCGGGAGAGCGGTGTGCTGACCCCACGCCTCTCCTATCCGCATCCTCACCTGAGGATGACACGGCGGTCGATGGTCCCGGTAGGCCAGTCGTGGCCTGCAGACAGAGTGCTAGCATTCCTGAAATGAAGTGACCCGCACAGAGTTCCGACCTGGACCCAATGGAACAACTCTGGGCGAGTTAGAACGTCGACATCGCTCTAGACCACAGTTTCCAACTTCACTACCTTCTTTGTTTACTATTCCAGGGAAAGAATGGCTCCACGGGCATTCGGACACCCCACTGAAAGTGCCCCAGCAGAGGTCACGCCATTTTAAAGGCGAGAGGTCGAAGCACCCCACGTTAATGTCCAATAATACGTATTCGGATTCTTTTGATCAGATTGTGTGTTTTATCAGATGTGTGCTATATAGGTTAACTTAAGCAGAAATAGATTTGTAAGGACACAAATGAAACACCTTCAGGAATAAACTGCTAAAAACTAGCTTTCGCAGGATCAAAATCGTTACGAAATCATATTTTGAATTGTAAAGTCTGCCAGACGATGACAAAAATCGTCGAAAGTGCTTGCAGTATATTTCTCATATTTTATCAGTGGCTATGCTTATGGTAACGAATCATGTTAGATACTGCTGAAATTCATTTAAGTGAAACTGAATACTACATGCTACATTTCGATAACTTTCTTTTGATCTGTACCACATAGAAAACACTACGTAAGTAGTTCGAGTTCTCTAATAAAAAGAGAATTCTTGTTGTGAGATAAACCTCTTAAATGTGTTTTCCTGCGCCTGCTTCAGGCTTTTCTGCTGCTCAGTTTTCGCAAATAGTGATTGATGTGGATATGTATGTTCCACGCAAAGCTTTACGGCTGGACAAACCATTTTCATTTATGGATGTATGAACAGCTTCATTTTAAAGACTCCATTTGTCAAACTGATCAAAATTGTGAAGAAGATACGAAAATACATCAAGTAATTTTGACTTTGTTTTACTCTTGTTTTCCTAAATTACTTGAAACAAACGGCGGAAAGCGCTCCTAAGCAATACAACTGCAGATTTCATTGTGCATGTTAGAGACGTAGTTCTAATGATTCACTACCGATGGGCCTTAACGCTCTCATCTTCTTCTCCCTCCAAATACTTCTGTGACTTGTTCGCCCGGGTAGATGTAGCACCTGAATATGTGCGCATATATTCTTACATATATACTTACGTATCTGACGCTCTGCCGTGCATTTCGCGCAAGTTGCAGTCAGTGTGGTCGATATTGTAAACAGTGTCTTTAACGAACCTGTATTTCTTGTATAGTAACAAAATAGTTATTTTAGGAATTACGTCACATGTGCTTAACAGTTTTGATGCGTAATCCAAAGAACATATGGATGCAAATAGAAGGGATTTAATTGGTATCTATCAAATCAAGATTATATTATTCTGTAATTACATCACACATTAGAGAACCTCAACTATTTTTCAAAATTTTGTTTAAGTAAGTCTTTCTTGGAGCGTAAAACAAAGGCGCAAAGCACAAAGTACGTTAAACGTCTCTAGCAACTTAATCAGATCAGTTCTGAACATAAATTATTCCCACAGTGTCAAGAAGGGAGACAAGAAGCAACTGCCCGCTCGCCCTACTCAGAGTTCGAAAATCCGCAGACTGTACGGCGCAAGCGGTGGTCCGAAATAAGTGTGCGCTCACTCTTTGGCAGATGTCGGACACGCTACATGGCTACTGTGAGTTTCGCAACCATCTTCATGTTCACACTTCTCTCCTTCTTACTTTCCTACACCACCCAACTGATGCAGCTTGTGATTCAGCGTAGTTCAACGACGAATACTTAAAGCAGACATATATTAAGTAGTGCACTTCATAAACCGTTATTTATGACTACAAGATCAGCAAGTCACGAAATAGTGTCATTCATGTTTTACAAATACCTGAGATTATTTCTGTTTATGGTACGCCCAATTTGCAGGGTGACAATTATTGACCTATATGAAAGAAAATAGTCATTATTTCTGAACGGTTTGCATTAAGACGTTCACACTGCAAGGTTGGCCGCAGGGCCTGATGGGAATTAGTGTAGGCATTCATGGTTTCATTTGTATGGATTCGTCAATAAGCAAAATTGGTGCATTTTGGGGACCGAAAATCCGCATTTCGCGGTCAAGAAATTTCTTCACTCGGAACAGGTGATTCTGTGGTGTGCAACATCCAGTCACGGAATAATCCATGCGACATTCCTTGATGACACAGTGACTACAGAACGGTACCTGAAGGTTTTGGAAGTAGATTTCATCCCCATTATCCAAAATGACCCCATTTCGACAAGATGTGGTTCATGCAAGACGGAGCTCGGCCCCATCGAAACAGGAAATTGTGTGATGTCCTGGAGCAGCGCTCTGGGGACCGCATTCTGGCTCTGGAGTACCCAGAGGCCACTGGACGGACCTAGATTGGCAGCCGTATTCTCCGAATTTGAACACATGCGACTCATTTTTGTGGGACTATACAAAAGACAAGGTGTACAACAATAACGCCAAAACCATTGCTGAGCGGAAAACAACATCGACAGCATTGATGTTCCGACACTTCAGCGAGTCATGCTGAATTTCGCTATTCGTCTGCGCCACATCAACGCCAATGATGGCAGACATATTGAATAAGCCATAACCTAAATCCGAAAATCTGTAGTGACATTTACATCTTGAATAAAGGGTGTGCACGCAGTAGTTTGTAACTAATTTACGTTTTTTCATAGAGTTCAATAATTGTCACCCTGTAAATACTGCAGTCGGAGGGTTCGACTTCTTTGTAGACAAGGCAAAATTACAATTTTCTGGTAAATATATTGCTTACGTAACGGCTTCACAGTTGACAGTGGAATACTGCTCAAGCGTGTCGGATCCGCATAATATCGTCCTAACCGGCGACATGGACTGAACACAAAGAGCTACAGTGCGGACGGCTACAGGCAGGTTTGCCTCTTGGCACAGTCTAACAAAAGTACTGAGAAGCCTCAAATGCAATCTAAGAAACTGTCAACTGTCATGTGAAAACCTATATGAAATAAAAAAAACTATTCTACATTTCGGACAACCGCAGCTGTTGAAAGACTTGATGTTAGGAAGAACTCCACTTACAACTGGTAAAATTGTTGTTTATTAAAATACAATCGGTTTCGCAGCTTAAAGCCGCATCATCAGGTGCAAGCTACACGGCGAAAAGCAAAGTACAGTGCCACCACATTTTGTGGATATTAAAACTAATAAAGGACTGTCTAAAATATGTTCACAACGTTAAAAGATCATAGGCATACCCATCGCTCCTAGTCAAAATTTACTATTCACAGAATATCGTCAATACTATTGTGTGCGAAAGGTAAAGAAGATGTAATCCATTCTTTAAAATTTGTCTGCAGATAAAATGAAAGTATTTTATAGTGAGCGGACGCTAAAAGTTAATAAAAATGAGCCCGATTGATGATGCAAAATTGTCACAGCTAACATGACTAGTCGCATCACTATGCAAATTACTATGTGGAAAACATCAGGTGGCAGTGTCTTACGATGTGGCAGCAGGGCAGCTCTGTACAGGACAAGGCAAAAGCGACCCTTACAAACAACAAAGAGATAATTTCATCCCCATTATCCAAAATTACCCCGAAGCTATCCATGTGGACCGAGTGATCTCATATACTCATGACTATATTTCTGTAATCCAGTTTCAAGATGGAATTTGCAAATAATTCTTAACGTACCACGTGTCTTTCCCGTACAGTCGCAGACTAACAACATCATACACAGAATCACATTGTTACACAAAGAATAATTATTCTAATGCTCCATTTGTGTGTATTGGGAACAATCCCTAATACATGGTACAATAAAAGTACTCTCTGCCAAATCCTCCATACCGCTTCCTCGGTCGAGATGCAGTTGTTGACACGAATGGAGGTTTTACAAGTTTCCTTAGGGCTACCACAAAAACTAAACTTATTGTTGGTTTATATATTTCCATAAATAAGATATAAAAGGTAAATTAACTGTGTCCTGTATCGTCAGAACAAACACTACAGTTTTACTTTCATTACGACAACCGTAGTTAAGTCGTCCACAAAGTCTGTCTTTTATTTAATACTAAATCTCACTTGACAACGGGGGGAAGCATTTCATGAATTTCGTGATATGAGCCGATGTCTCGACCAAACATGGAAGAAAGGTAATATAGGACTTGAACTTGTATTCGGTAGTAAAGGGATACAATTTTCGATTAACGCTATCCAGCTTCCTTAAACCATCTATGGTGAATCCTGGGTTGGTTCTTCAAATAATCCGCTCCATTTCTTTATCTTTCTCCAACCTAAACAAGCGAGCTCAGTCTCTGAGAGACTCGATGGTAACGATATATTAAATAACCTTCAGTCCTTCGTATTCCAGACTTTGAAACATGGGCGTTACGCAGACTACAGACATATCATTCTTGACTTTGCATTCAGCCAAATGAGAATTCAGCCAGAACATTGCATGGAGAAACATCGTAGTTAGATTTTATAATGGCCCAAAGCTAATTCCAGTACTGATAAATTATGTACTAGTGTTCCTGAAGATGACTCTCGTCTTTTCTGACAGTCTCCGCTCAGACATTCATAAAGGTTGTAATTAAAAATATCACTTCGTGCTATCATCATTACGAGAGATGATGCATACAAAATATGTAAAGCAGTGAATAGTAGCTTCGCAGCCAAGGGTAGCATCCTTCAACTGAAGTGCATGCCTATTACAAGAACAAAAGCATTACTGTAAATGCATGAACAGCAGAACAAGTATCTCCGGTGTGAACTCTGAGAACGTATACGTTTGAGGATTCGTAGCTACTCCATACTGGGACCGCTCACAATCAAAACGAATAAGTCCGATAAACTCTCTTGCAGATGGAAATCCCCACAGGAAACGTATAATCTATGCACATGATCTAATAAAGATGCTTCGACAGAATGACTTTAATTTGTTTACCAATATTTGGGATGGTATGCCATTGGTTGGCGAAGGTACGGTTATTCTAACGAGTGCCATTTTCTATCTCCTCTGGCAGCAGTATAAAGACGAGTCAGGGTACAGCAAAACGACAGCAACTGCTGTTAGAATAATGAAAGAATTGTACAAATGTGTTATGGCCTGGCAAGTAATTACTGGAAGAAGAAAGTAATTAGTAATTAATCGTGTAAGTCTGTCAACGCCCGTTGTGTTCTAGGAATGAATGGCTCATGTCAGCAAGATAGTGCGATGAGTTACATAGTTATAAATGCCTAGTAGCAGGTTGAAGGACGCAACCAAAATTGGTACAAATATGATCGATTTGCTAGCTGATCTGCTAAATCACAATATCTGAAGTTTCAAGGGAAATACACTCCTGGAAATTGAAATAAGAACACCGTGAATTCATTGTCCCAGGAAGGGGAAACTTTATTGACACATTCCTGGGGTCAGATACATCACATGATCACACTGACAGAACCACAGGCACATAGACACAGGCAACAGAGCATGCACAATGTCGGCACTAGTACAGTGTATATCCACCTTTCGCAGCAATGCAGGCTGCTATTATCCCATGGTGACGATCGTAGAGATGCTGGATGCAGTCCTGTGGAACGGCTTGCAATGCCATTTCCACCTGGCGCCTCAGTTGGACCAGCGTTCGTGCTGGACGTGCAGACCGCGTGAGACGACGCTTTATCCAGTCCCAAACATGCTCAATGGGGGACAGATTCAGAGATCTTGCTGGCCAGGGTAGTTGACTTACACCTTCTAGAGCACGTTGGGTGGCACGGGATACATGCGGACGTGCATTGTCCTGTTGGAACAGCAAGTTCCCTTGCCGGTCTAGGAATGGTAGAACGATGGGTTCGATGACGGTTTGGATGTACCGTGCACTATTCAGTGTCCCCTCGACGATCACCAGTGGTGTACGGCCAGTGTAGGAGATCGCTCCCCACACCATGATGCCGGGTGTTGGCCCTGTGTGCCTCGGTCGTATGCAGTCCTGATTGTGGCGCTCACCTGCACGGCGCCAAACACGCATACGACCATCATTGGCACCAAGGCAGAAGCGACTCTCATCGCTGAAGACGACACGTCTCCATTCGTCCCTCCATTCACGCCTGTCTCGACACCACTGGAGGCGGGCTGCACGATGTTGGGGCGTGAGCGGAAGACGGCCTAACGGTGTGCGGGACCGTAGCCCAGCTTCATGGAGACGGTTGCGAATGGTCCTCGCCGATACCCCAGGAGCAACAGTGTCCCTAATTTGCTGGGAAGTGGCGGTGCGGTCCCCTACGGCACTGCGTAAGATCCTACGGTCTTGGCGTGCATCCGTGCGTCGCTGCGGTCCGGTCCCAGGTCGACGGGCACGTGCACCTTCCGCCGACCACTGGCGACAACATCGATGTACTGTGGATACCTCACGCCCCACGTGTTGAGCAATTCGCCGGTACGTCCACCCGGCCTCCCGCATGCCCACTATACGCCCTCGCTCAAAGTCCGTCAACTGCACATACGGTTCACGTCCACGCTGTCGCGGCATGCTACCAGTGTTAAAGACTGCGATGGAGCTCCGTATGCCACGGCAAACTGGCTGACACTGACGGCGGCGGTGCACAAATGCTGCGCAGCTAGCGCCATTCGACGGCCAACACCGCGGTTCCTGGTGAGTCCGCTGTGCCGTGCGTGTGATCATTGCTTGTACAGCCCTCTCGCAGTGTCCGGAGCAAGTATGGTGGGTCTGACACACCGGTGTCAATGTGTTCTTTTTTCCATTTCCAGGAGTGTACATTTCACTTTATGAAACAACTATTGACTGTCTGATGAAATGGAATCTGTCTCTGTCACAACTGCAATATTTAGATTGATTACGTCTCTATATGACAGTAACGTGGGGTCAGATAGAATTTTCATCCAGATGCCTAGGTGATCGTAGTGACTGTAAACTGAAATGAGAGTATTTCGTTTGATCAGGTCATAAAATTAAAGTCTTATATGAAAGAAAATACAGCAAATGCAAAGTTTAGTGTTTGTTAGCTAACAAAGAGTGGTTACTGTTCTTCAAAATCTATGTGTCAAAGAGGAATGCTCCGAACTGCCGAAAAAAGTCCATTTTTACTTTTATTTTCCCTGGCGACGAAGCTAATGTAGAGAAAGTTCTCAGTAATGAACCCTTGCTGTACTGAAGAAAAGTTAAATTTGGCATCAGTTAGCGAATTCTTGATATCCAGTATAATGTGGTAAATGTTTGTTGTTTCGAATTCTATACGTAAATTTCTACTGACAAAATATTGAAATACCTTGACTCTGTACAGTTATCACAAAACTACAGTTGGCATAATAAAATTTGGATTGAAATGTATAGTAGAGAATTTCACATTCAAACTATGCCAGATGTGCATTGTATTACTAACTTCATCGACAGTGCACTACATTTCATTCAAAATATTCGTTTATCCCTGTTTCACGGAAAATACGAGTAATTATGGCAACCCGATATTTACTATGCTTTTTGCTTTTAAAAATCGTTCCTGTCACATCCTCGCTTATTCATCGTTCCTCCTGGGACAGCTTGTATATGACTGACTACAGTTTTGATCCATTAGCGGTAAACTTGGGATGCTATTTTTTTTTTCCTTTAGTGAAGTTCATTTCTTTCCTACATCTTTTCACTGTTCTGATTTTTTTCTACGTCTTATTGGATATCGTTACATTTTAATCGAAAACACTTCTTCATAGCTGTGTTCTGTGCTCAAAATTCTGAAATAAGATCTAACTCTTAAGTTATAAATTGTACAATTACAATTATCTGTGCTACACTAAAAAATCAGCTGTGTATGAGAGTGTGTGTCCGCCAAAATAGCAAGCTGTGTTCGTGGTGTTAGCGGTCAGTCCAATCGTTAACCTCAATAGAAATCCCGTAATGACAATTTTCGTGGTAGGTCTTCGAAGTACTGACTCCTTACACTAAACTCTTGGTAATATAATCATGTATTTTTATTCATTTTCTAAATATTTGTAAGTGCAGTTGAGAAGAGCCCTCTGACCTTGTGCATCTTAATTTGTCGTTCCGTTATTCTGCATGATCATTGACGCCTGGCCATTAGGTAGAGGTATTGCTGAAATGAGGTCTTATCTAGGTCACAAGTTCAACATTTCACACTTCACAAATTGACGTAGTTGGGAAGAACCGGTGTCGCCTGAGAAAACTTTTCAAATGCCGTCTCAATCTGTACTCGACAGCAAAATTCCCGGACTCGTATAACTTACGAGTCCTCGCGCTAATGAGCGAAAAGTTGCTGTTCCATCTCCATTGCATAAATTTTCAAGTTTACATTTTACATAATCTGATGTAGCCTCACGAACAAAAATTCACTGCGTTTCATCCCGCGAAGCAGGAAGAGAATTAAAGGCCTCGTCGAGATAGACGTCATCTAGGAATAAGCCAAGAATAGAGGGGGGTGGGGGGACTTAGCTGTGACCTTTTTGAAATAATCGCGTTGCCATTTGCACAAAACGATTTGAGGAAGCCGCAAGGGATGTAAGTTGAGATGGCCTGATATCTATTTGAACTCTGTTCCTCGTGTGAACTAAAACAAGCATCTCTCGTGGTACTTGCCACCACCAATTTTTCGTCGCGATATTGATCTACACGAATATTGGTTTAGTTAACTGTATTATAACCTATATGTTATATCTAGAAAATTGTAAAAATTCCGTTTCACACAATTTTGTGCTTTGTAAAAACAGAAAATCCATTGTATCTCATTGATTAAAAGAACCGTGAGATTTTCATGGCCCCAGTAGAATGTGTGATTCACACCTGCAGCTAATAAGAGGTAGGCACTTGCTCCATAAATGAGTAACAAGATGATAGTGGACTGTGACACTGGAAAAAAGAATAGGAAAAAGGGACCACAAATACGTGCAGATTGATATTTATTCCTAATTTTTAAAATCACAAGCTGATGTGAACAGGGCATGCCCTGACCTCGCTGTTAAGCTATAAAGTCCTGGGTCGGTGGGAACATGAGTGGCTTAAAGTGACCGACAATGAGATCCGTGCCGTCAAGCCGACAGTACTCGGCCGTGGACTACTTCCTTCCAGCCACGTCGACGGGACGAGCTCCTCCTCACTCGTCTTCGCATCGGCCACAGCCCTACGACGCATGGCTTTTTACTCCGGCGAGAGGACCCTCCGAGGTTTGGTGCCTGTGGCGTGCAGATCACGGTGCACCACATTTTATTGGACAGCATTTTATTTTCTGACAAACGCACTGCAGCGGATTTGCCGGCGGATGTGCAGTCTATTTTATACAATGATGAAACGAATGTGGTTCGCGTTTTAAAGTTTTGTGAACTGTGCCACGTTTTTAACAGGATTTTGGGGAGCTGTTTTTAATGTGTTAACATTGTGGCTGGCTCACCCAATTTTTTTGTAAGTGGTCAGCCAGTCACATTTCCCTGTACTGTTCTTTTAGCTCTTCTGTGTTTTGTTTTCCCTCTGCTTTAATTTCTTGATCAGCTATCTTTCCCCCTCATTGGTTTTAGGGCACGTCAGAGTGCCTGCGCATTAGAGCAATTGTGTGGTCGTTCGTGTGACAGTTTTCGTTCTTATGCACATTCGTTTGTTTTAATCAATGTCAGGGCGCAGATAACCTCGCCATTGGGCGCCCATAAGATCCTAAACCACACACATACACAAACAAGAAAAACAACTGCCAAAACAGAGTGTAATTGTTAATAAATAGTCTTAATGAGTCTTTGAAGTTTTAGGATTTTGTATAGCCCATTGACTTATTGAGCAATTATTATGCACAAAGTCCCTCGCACTGTCACAACCTGCTAATATCGATACTAACTGCACACAATAGGCAAGAAATAGATTTGTTACGAGTGGTTATCACATTGTAGTATGTTGTCACAGCTAGTCTATTCTATTGGCTTCTATTCCATTACTGCTTCAATCATAATGAGTTATCTACAGATATAAATACATCTACCGACGTTGACTGAATTCGATAAAGGAATGTGAAAAGACTGGAGATGTGCATTTCTAAGCATGACACTTATCATATTGTATTACTGGCTGACCCCATCCATTCAAAAGAAGGCATTCCACGGGAACAAATTTACATGATTTGCGAAATGCCCATTTCATGGTTTTATGTTCTCTGCCCAAAAAGCTAATTGTGGGAAGGCCACTCTTTAATATTTACGCTATTGATTTACATGCACACAATTGTAGGTGGGTAACGCAATTTTTAAGAACCTAGACATAGACCCTAGGAGAGAGTGCGAGGTTGCATTTTAAAAAATATGACATGAAAATTTGTAGCAAAATAATTTTTCGTTTAATTAGACGTGTTGATTCCAACAAAACAATGATTATGAACCTTACTGCAAGAAATACATACACAATGACTAATGCTATCCGTGTGAAACTAATAATTACTGTCTTTTTTATATATAACAGAACTATTCTTCTCTCTCTCAGATAGAAACTCAAACGCAATCTCAATTTTTCATTCACTCCACGAATTCCTGTCAGAAACCATGACTGGATGCTTCATGCCTGCTAACAAAAATCATGCACCCAACACACGTGTTCTGATTCTGAGACTGGCAGTCGCATCGAATCCCTCGAGTGCAGGACGAACTGACATATCTCGCCGGTCCTACCTGCTATGCTCGCCGTGAATTCTCGTACGACCTGATGAACGGCACTGACGTGGATGTGACTCTGCAGAGAAGACAAGGGCGGGTCATGATAGCTGCAACTGCATCCTCTGCTCGTCTCCCTAGTAACGCTGCTCCTCAGGTCAACTGAAGTCTACAATTGAATCTCTGGCTCCTCACCGCCCGATCCGGGTCCGAGCGTCTGACCATTCGCGCCTTCTGTCAACGACCGAATCTTTTTAAAATGTCTCTCTTCCCTCTCTGGCCTGCGCTCTGTTTCCCGTCGAGCAGTGTCTTTTATCGACAAAAAACTGCAAAAGCAATGCGGGCCAGTAGCGAGGTTTCCCTCCAGAACAGAGTCCATCCGAAAACATTCCGTCGTCTTCAGACGCGAATCAAGTCACACAACGTTAACGCTCCCCTACCACTAAAAGCCGCACTTCGTGTTCGCGAGGCCACATTCAAGCATTCCAATCCCACGCCTTCACGTCCATGGCACTAGCAAATGCTGCTTGCGAGGCGAGCCCATTATTTTGCGAGCCTCGTATTTGCGAAAGCGGACGACGGCTATCGCCAAAGTCGCTCTGCAAATACGTGCGGAAAAGGGCCCTGCTTCTCGTAGCGCCCCGCCCTCCGCATTCCACGCACACCCAGAGGTTTTAAACTCACAGACAATGCTTAGCGGACTCCTGGGGCGATTCGTCAGCTCCAGGTCGACGGATTCGCCGCCTGACCGTACGTTCTCCTCACACAACGACGCTCTCGGCAACAAGTCGTGCTTCCCCAGTTTCTGCTTCATTGCACCATGTCGTCATACAATACCAAAAATATTCAAAATGACTGAGACCTTCATCATGCCAGAGGAAAGAATATTTACATAGGGCACCATACTACCAATCACTATGGTACATTCTCCTCAATAAATAGATTCATAGCAATTCCAATCGTTCTCCTTCTCTAAATTACGGAATAGATGGCAGAAAAAAATGAAACAGGCATACAAATTTTCCCACCACATTTCAAATTAATAAGAAAATCGGTCGAGATGGCATTTCTATTGTTGTCCACAGAAACTACATAACCAAACACTGCTTGCTCTGCATGATACTTCTACTATCAATTTGTAAATGTTAAAAAAGTAGAGAGGCTGTATTCGACATCCACAGAAAATTTTGACAAAATTTTATTTCTTAATGTGCACTCGAAAGTTATTAAAGAAATTATAATTTACCTTCACATAGACGAATAAGCGCAGGGAGCTGATAAAATGAAACTAAGAGAGGTTGCGGTGCAGTATTTACGACTTTGGTTTACATTTGGAACGAATGAGGTTTAAATCCACTGTCCACCCATCCAAATTCAGCTTTTCTATGGTTCACTAGTATCGATAAAGGCACACGCCATGAAACACCCGTCTTTTCTGCCTCTATATCAACTTGGGATCCGTTTTGAATGACTTGATCCTCCTTCATTTCATAGATGTAACCTATGTGTTCGTACCCAGTTTTTTTAAAGCAGAATTAAGTTTATTTTTTATCTACTCTTCAACAGGTATTCATTAACACAAAACTGTGGATAACCACTTCGTATGTACGCTAAAAAGTAACAGTTTGCCTGTTTAAAATATTATTCTGTTATTCTAGAGGCGACTCGAAGGAAGTACTATATCTACTTGATACATGAAGACCATTTAACTTTCATTAAAAAAGGGGACTTTTAAAAAGTTTAGAAAAAATCTAAAAACACTAAGTTAGGAAGGGGGTCACAAACTGTATTGATAAAATTTAGCAGACATAGAAGGTTATCTTTGCATCATGGACTGAGAAGATCCTACAATAATTTTGACAGCTATTCTGTAATGTTCTCAGCATACTTTTCACTTTTATGCATTTTATCAAGAGGTGGATTTTCTTTAGACATTTTGTCATGAACGTCAGCACATCATACTCAATTAAATAAAGTTTTGACAATGAATAAGGCCTTCATTCCTTCAACTTTCTTTCTGTTCTTTCCAGCTGGCCACAAAGAATTCAATGAGAAAATCACACGTTCCAACAGCAGCATTAGACTCAGTGTTTGCCAGACAAAACTCCACCAAAATGAACCATATTTTTCCTCTACCACTGATAAAAAGAAATTCACCTTTTATATTTGACTTAAAATAACATTTTCGTTTGTGCATGATGAAGCAGTGGTTGTACACTACAATTTAATTTGATCGATGTTACCAAGAGTGAGAAAAAATAAATAAACAAAGACTGTAGAGTATTTGTACAAGTGGCGCTTCTTAGCGAATATGTAACGGCGATCAAAAAGATTTTGTTCCAAGGGCTTAAAGTCCCGAATCGGTATAACAGTGAGGCAAAATCGCCGTGAACACCGAGTTAACCGACACCCCACGCACCTGACTGAAAACACCAATTTGGTAAAACACAGTGTCCTGTTGCGTGGAGAAGCCCGTAACTGCCTGCTCCACATCCTCGTTCGACAGGAACCATAGACCTTTCAAGGCCCTTTTTAATGGAACAAAGGCGTGATAATCACAGGGATCAGGACTGTAGTGCGGCTGCTCAACTGTCTTCCACTTAAGATGGTGTAACTTCTGCATGATCACATTTTCGATATGAGGACGTGCACACCCTGTTGCATCATTCCACACGGTGGTTTTCGACAGACGTGCTGCCCGATACACATTCTTCATTCTCCAGTGGATATCCGCTGGTGTTTGTTCTTGGGTAGCCAAGAAAAGAATAACACCATGTTGGTCCCCTTTGGACACATTTGTTAATAACGTCGCCACAGTTACGTATCCGCATTTACCTCACATACGTTATAAAGACACGAATGCCATAGAAATCCCTTGCCTACATATTGGTGCATGTATACGGGCATTGGAGCTCTATTACGTTGCATATACGGTGCACCAATGCGCTCAAACGGAAACTTTTTGATTGTCTCTTATACTTGTGCGGTAAATTGAAAATAAAACGTCCTACACGATAAAATGCTTTACCGAAGGAGGATCATAAAAAGCAGTTTAGAGTAGATCATATTAGATTCAGTTTTTTCTATAGAACCAAAAATGAGATAATTCTCGTGGGTTTGGAACACGTCAGAAAGTACAACATAAAAAACATAAAACACCTGAATATGATACTTACTACCTTGAACATTTGTCAGGATATTGTCAGAATAGGTGAATAAATTACAGTAAACTGGAATTGCTAACACCCACAGAATTAATACAATGTCATAATGAAACTTTGTTATTCATATTTAATCTCTTTATCGTACACAAAATATCTAACCTTGACTGTTGTGACCAAGTTCTATCAAAACTGAAATATAAGAGACATTTTTACTTACGCTTGTCTAATAGTCCCTGTTAAGATATTCATCTATAGATTAGAAGGAGTTGCCTACCAAAAAGTCTTTCAAACTCTGTTTAAACCGCACTTTATCTGAAACCAAGTTTTTAATGGTTGATGGCAGTTTATTGAAAACGTGTATCCCTGAATACCGGACCCCTTTTCGGACCAAGGCAAGTGATTTTATGTCTTTATGTAGATTGTTCTTATTCCTAGTATTGATATTATGTATTGAGCTACTTGTTGGAAACAGAGATATGTTACTTGCAACAAATTCCATTGAGAATAAATATTCTCAGAAGCAGTGGTTAGAATACAAAGTTCCTTGAACAGGTTTCTACATTATGTTCTTCAATTTACACCACAAATGATATTCATTACACGCTTTTGCACGCTAAAAACTTTTGCTCAGTTTGATGGGTTACCCCAGAATATGATCCCATATGACATAACACAATGAAAGTACGCAAAGCATGCAGGTTTTTTTTATATTTATGCATACTACATCTAACGTCATTCTCACCGCAAATACAGACTTGTTTAGGCGCTTCAGCAATGCTGTGGTATGCCCTCCCCAAATGAATTTATTGTCGAGTTGTAATCCCAGAAATTTAACACTTTCAACCATTTCGATCTGCACGTCTTCATGTGTTATATACATGCTGGAAGGAAATCTCATATTAAACCGTGTTCGGTGGGTCTTTTCAAAGTTTATTGGCAGTGAATTAACCATTTATTAATGTCAATGAAAATTTGATTAGCAGCTATTTATAAATCTGTACTTGACTTGCTACTTATTGCTGTGTTTTTATCATCTGCAAACAAAAGAAACTTAGTATCTGGCAATGTAACAACACAAGAAAAATCAACGGCCCCAAGATGGAAACTTGAGTACACCACATTTAATTAATTCCCAATCAGACGAAGACAGACTGCTTACTGCATTGGTATTTCGCAACGACACGCTTTGTTCCCAGTTAGTTGGGTAAGACTCAAACCATTTCGCAGCATTGTCGGTGACACCATAATATTTTAATTTACTTAAGGGAATTCCATGAATCACGCAGTCAAAGACTTAAACAGGTCACAGAAAATGCCAGTAGCCTCCAATTTATTATCTAATGGTACATTCTCACTGTAAGTTTAAATAGCTTTCTCTATATCAGAACTCTTAAAAAACCCCTACTGTGACTTGAACAGTATATTATTTGTAGTCGGATGCTGAAGGAGATGCTTGAATACAACCTTTTCAAATATTTTTGAAAAAGCCAACAAAAGTGAAATTGATCGATAGTTTGATGGAATCTCTTTATCCCTCTTCTTGTAAAGAGACTTAACTTCAGCTGATAAGGGATTGATTACACAAATAACTTAAGATAGAGCTCAAATCACATGAGCACTCTTTGATTAACTTTGTTGACATGTTATCATACCCACTACGGTACTTAGATTTTAAGGATTTTATGACGGATGCTTCTTCTCTGGGAGACATGAGTGTCATTTCCATTTTACTGAAGTTATTTTTAATGACTGGTCTCAGACACTCCATTGCACTGTTCTCTGAACCTGGTAACGCCAAGCTGTCAGTAATAGAAACAAATTACTTGCTTAAGAGGTTTGCGACGTTATATGCACTTGTTACCAATGTCTCATTTATTTTTAGAGCTATCTGTTCCTCTTCCTTTTTGGCCACACCTGTTTCTGTCTTCAGTATACCACATAAAGTTTTTGCCCAGTGTAATTATCCTTTTCTCATAACAAAGGTGTTTTGATTTCTGTATTACTTCAATATTTTCTTGTATTTTGTAATGCATTACAATGCTAACATCAGACCTGTTCCGAGATAGTAGATACAGTCCCATATAATATCTTTATTCCTTGTGTAATCCATGGTTTGCTTTCTGACTTCTGTTTGATGTCAGTTACCTTCAGGAAAAAACAATTTTGAAAAGCGTAGGTGCATTTATTAATGAATGCTTTGCATTTCCATTTTGAGTCAGAAGTAATATCTTTGAGCAGTCTCCTAAAACTCTCAATTTTTCACTGATTTATTGCCCTCCTGTACTCAGATTTAATATATTTTTTATCCTGATAAGTGTCAGCATTTAACACAAGATACCCCATGTTATGATCACATGGCCTATTTACTACTGGTTTTGTGATATGACGTTTTTCCTAGATTTGTCTACGAAGATAGTATCAATAGCAGTCTCAGAACATTTACATATTTTAATTGCAAAGTTCACAGTAGGAACTAATTTGAATGATAGTGTTACTGACGTCAATAATTGTTTACTGACAGAGATTTTCAATAAATCCACATTAAAATCACCAGTAACCACTATTTTTTTTTTACCATGAAATGGGACGACAGAGCTTCCGGATTTTTTACAGAGTGGTTAAAGTTACCTGAAGGTGCTCTGTATATAATTACTATTGTAAAGGAAGTACTACTTCTGTTGGACAAGCTTCTATGTGCTGCTCTTAGCAAGATCTATTAATATCAGTATTCTTGAAATCAAAATAGTTTCTGACAAATGTGGTGACTCCTCCTTTCTCCATATTTTCTCTACGGAAGTAAGAAGGTAACTTGAATTCTGTAACATTTAACATATCCTTAACAGTGTCATATGATGTTCAGAGAGGCAGATTATATCAACTAGTTTGCTCAACTCTAATTCTTCAGTCGAGGAGCATGAAAGGGAAGCGTGGTTGGGAAGGGAGTGAGACAGGGTTGTAGCCTGTTATTCAGTCTGTATATTGAGCAAGTGAAATTGATCGATAGTTTGATGGTATCTCTTTATCCCTCTTCTTGTAAAGAGACTTAACTTCAGCTGATAAGGGAGCAAGCAGTAAAGGAAACAAAAGAAAAATTTGGAGTAGGTACTAAAATTCATGGAGAAGAAATAAAAACTTTGACGTTCGCCGATGACATTGTCATTCTATCAGAGACAGCAAAGGACTTGGAAGAGCAGTTGAACGGAATGGACAGTGTCTTGAAAGGAGGATATAAGATGAACATCAACAAAAGCAAAACGAGGATAATGGAATGTAGTCAAATTAAATCGGGTGATGCTGAGGGAATTAGATTAGGAAATGAGACACTTAAAGTAGTAAAGGAGTTTTGCTATTTAGGGAGTAAAATAACTGATGATGGTCGAAGTAGAGAGGATATAAAATGTAGACTGGCAATGGCAAGGAAAGCTTTTCTGAAGAAGAGAAATTTGTTAACATCGAGTATAGATTTAAGTGTCAGGAAGTCGTTTCTGAAAGTATTTGTATGGAGTATAGCCATGTATGGAAGTGAAACATGGACGATAAATAATTTGGACAAGAAGAGAATAGAAGCTTTCGAAATGTGGTGCTACAGAAGAATGCTGAAGATTAGATGGGTAGATCACATAACTAATGAGGAGGTACTGAATAGAATTGGGGAGAAGAGGAGTTTGTGGCAAAACTTGACAAAAAGAAGGGACCGGTTGGTAGGACATGTTCTGAGCCATCAATGGATCACCAATTTGGTATTGGAAGGCAGCGTGGAGGGTAAAAATCATAGAGGGAGACCAAGAGATGAATACACTAAGCAGATTCAGAAGGAAGTAGGTTGCAGTAAGTACTGAGAGCTGCATCAAACCAGTCTCAGGACTGAATACCACAACAACAACAACAATTCTTCAACACAAATAATCAACTCATTACGATTACCCCTCAGTCCTCGGATATTCTGATGCAATAAGGATAACTGATTTTGTGCACTGGTTGAATTACAACTGTATGAACATAATTTTTTTTACGTCAATCTTTGAATATCTCTAGTTTCAATCAGAGACTGTTTGCGTGAATTGTACACATTAAAATTTGTTTTCTGACTGCCTGTTTTGTCAATGTGAATGTCGTTTTCAGCCTGTCTCTGAACATCTTTTGTTTCTGCCCTCCCTACCCTGCCCTCCTTATAGGGCGTTTTAGCATCCCAAAAAAAAAACTTGTGGGGGAGTGGGAAATATTGGAAAAAAGCAGGATTGTCCCAGGAAAAACAGTATGAATGAACAACTAACTTACAGCCTGCTCCCTTTAATCCTTGCCTTTTGGGTTGCATAAGCACAGGGTCATGGGCTTGGCTACATAACAGGGGCAAGGACGACACCGATGACTCTGAATGGCATGGCATCATCAAGAAGAAAGGTGGAGGAAAATTTATGAATTCGAGCTGGTGGAAATTTAAAAAAATTGAAAAGTCCAATACGGCGTAACTAACCCAGTTGTGGCTGTAACACTTCCCCCTCTACTCCCCTTCACCACTCTCTTCCAATTATGGCCTAGTATTCTACAGTTAATTAGAATGAAACAGCCTATCGAAATGTAACTGTCCTGATCATGCTTGAAAGTATCCGAAAGATCTGAATTTTTTGCACCACATTCGAAAGTATTTCTCCAAAAATTTAGGTGAAGCAGCACTTAAGTGCGTTTGAGGTTCGATTTCTATACCATAGGTGGTGTAAGGCACAATAGGTCCTCAAATTCATTATTTTATACATCTAAATTGTTTTATGATGCTTATCAAGTGCCACAAAGTAGGCAGGCAGGCAGCAGCAAGATTGAATTCGCTGACTGATCATTTTGCTTGTTCCACACATCTTATCTCACTGATATCCAATGCGTTTTTCTCTGGTCTCAGCATAATATGACACCCATGCTGCATTTCAGAACATACATGGGCGCTACTACTGATCTAACGTATTGCTTAATGTGCACATATGAGTGAGAGTTACAAAAGTAAACAGTGTTATTCCCACGTCTGAATTCTTCAAAAAGCCGGCCGGTGTGGCCGTGCGGTTCTAGGCGCTTCAGTTTGGAACCGCGTGACCGCTACGGTCGCAGGTTCGAATCCTGCCTCGGGCATGGATGTGTGTGATGTCCTTAGGTTAGTAAGGTTTAAGTAGTTCTGAGTTCTAGGGGACTGATGACCACAGATGTTAAGTCCCATAGTGCTCAGAGCCATTTTTGAATTCTTCAAAAAACTCTATAGTGACTGCATACTAGGGTATTAACTTTAACATGCAGTACAAAACGGTTGCTATCTTCTGCTGATAATGCTAAACAATACAGTACACTAGTAAAACATATTCGTATAGGTAAGAAACAAGGGTAGCTATGCTGTCAGCTCTCCACTATCGAAGCCAGTCAAACATTATAGTGACCCCACGCTAGGATATTAATTTTATCTTGCAGTACAAAACGTTTGTCATCTTCTAATAGTTATGCTCAGTTAAGCTGCAATACAGTGGAAACTACTGTCTTTGGACGGGATATTTTCTAGAAGTTTTATACATCACAGTTGTTCTGCGTACTTCGTGCAGTTTACTATCATATGGTATGGAGTGTTAGCTACTTGTGCGTGTCAGCTACTGGGGACGTCTGCTAATGTAGGTATCAGGAGCGGTTTCCAGTGTAACCGGGAAATGGTTAACGTCTCTCAGGTTACGGTTTTATATAAGCTTCTACAACTGTTTCTACGTATTTTGATTGCGTTCTTACAAATAATACTGTGTCAATCAATTACTTATTTACAAACTTTTCTTTACTTAAAACTTACAGACAAATTAACAAAAATTTGACAGAAAGTTCTGTGAGTTAATTCTGATGCACCTCACAACAAACTTGATCAGCTACTCTTCATTGATCTAGTTCTACATTTATACTCCGTAAACTACCGTACTGTGCTTAGCATCGCCCCTCCGCACCCATTCGCTGTGATTAACGAGACTGTGAAAGCAAACTGATCGCTATTTTAAGAGGCCCTTGTGACTATTCGTCAGGTGAAAACAGACTATCGATAAGTGTAACAAGTCAGAACCGCTGCACGCGACATAACCTTGTTTTATTAGAAAAGCTGACTGGCGTTATTATTTGGAAGATAGCTATGTGCTGACTAACTTTTGGAACATTCACGTATATTTTCTCAACACAGTCAAAACCATTTTTCTAGGATATAAGCGGATTGAGAGTTATCACTTGTTTTTATGCCTCTAGAATAAAAGACAAACAATAAAAGCCATTACGACAAAAGAATTACATGCTCATCTTAGACGTTACTCTACAGGAACGGTTTTAATGTTTTTAGACAACGACTTCACAACAGATGATCCATGTAATATTAGAAAATGAGAGTTGAATTTTCAAGACTAAATGCTTAATGGCGGCAATCTTGGTAAATAAGTATCACAGTCAGCCGTCTACATTGTTCAGTCCTAATATTCTTTTCGTGACCAAAACATGTAGACTCAGTCATTATCTTTCATTGAAAGTCTTTTACCTGTGATCAAGACAACCTCGGGCTTACGCTGTAGTGCAAAATGACGGAAAATTCCATTTAGTTTTATACTAGAAATCACATAGCTAGTATATTTTAGAACACGTTACTCTAATGTAAGGGATTATGCAGGGTACGCAGATGCATGGTGGCCTTGTTGGCTTTTTGCTAGTAGCTAGTCAGTAGGACCCATGTGATCTTGGAATCAGCGTGTAGAATCTCACGTAAATAACTACGCACTTCAACTGGAGAATTACGTATGGCAACGGGAGTCGTATCCCGTCCAGAAAATCGTTAGTGCTGACTCCTGATTAGGCGGCCGGCCGTTGTGGCCGAGCTGTTCTAGGCGCTTCAGTCTGGAACCGAGCGACCGCTACGGTCGCAGGTTCGAATCCTGCCTCGGGCATGGATGTGAGTGATGTCCTTAGGTTAGTTAGGTTTAAGTAGTTCTAAGTTCTAGGGGACTGATGACCTCAGATGTTAAGTCCCATAGTACTCAGAGCCACAGCCTGATTAGGCGATTTACAAATCTATGTATGTTAGATTATGGTTCACAGAGTGAGTAAATCCCAGGAACGAACTATATGACTGATCGGAAAAGCAGAATCAAAACTTGTTTGCGCAACATTATTACATCATTAAAATTTGAAGACTGACTCTTAAGATAGTGAAGAACGTCGCTTTATTCCTACCCTCCCTTCTACTCAAGTAGAGAGACTTTCGCCAATGTTATGAACCAATAAAATCCACCAAATACATTAACTTCGCCTTGCGTTCTCAGAAAAATAGTGAATACTTGGGGAACTTCTATGCAAGCTGTTACAGGACTAGAACTAATTTTCTGTTTGTAATTATTATTACTAAAGAATTGTTCCTGAGTAGCAACGTGTCAAGGCAGAGAACTTATGCTACGTATAGTCTTTTCAGATGTGTATTACAATTTTAGAAATATTTCAGTTCATTACTATCCTATAATATCTAAGAAATATTTAAATTCATATTTAAAAGTACGTAAATGCGCCGTTGAGGGTGGCCATGGCAAGGTTACGTCTGGAAGTGCCCCTGAGTAAGTGTAAGATATTACGCGAAAACGTAAAATAATAATAAAAACTTACAGAATTTAAAATTCATAAAAAAACTTACGAAATTCATTTGCGATTGCACAAGGAGAGTAATAGGCCAAGTCAAAGTATGTCTCACAGACAAGCGTGAAAAGCGTCCACTGTTGAGTTTTAATGATTATCGCTTAGGTCACAGCTCTGACTTAGCATTTTTATGCTCCTTGTACAATGACGATATTTCTAAATTGTTTACACTGTTAACTTCTGACGATCTGTTTTCCTGTTATTTACTTAATAACGAACTTACCTTTTGTCTAGTTTTTGGATGAACTAAAATCAAATCAAACTGCTCAGAAACCAGTTTTCAAAATAGGTATTCAGCTGCACGATCGAATTTCTGTTCCTTGTACAGATGAAGACTGCATCTGCGCGCAGCACATTTCACCACACTGTGGAGTCTCATCCAATTGTAAGGCCTCATACCCAATTGTAATGTGATTCAGAAATTCACTTTCCTTTTAACAGTGTCGTGGCAGGACCGTAGAGCACCTTGTGCACGTTGCTTTGTATTATATTATGTCCAGCAGGTTCGCAATTTAAGAGCTCTCAGTCTGGCTGAAGTAGTTTCAATCAGTGCACAGAGTTCTCATGGAGAACCGTGACTTTTCCTTCAACCTCTTGCACATCATGGATAAATTCGTCTGTCACCAGTGGCCGCCGTCCACTGCGTTCCTAGTGGAGCACGTTGTTGCCCCCTTCATGACCGCCACTCGCATCGCCGCAACGTTGGCGTACTTCATCATACGTTCAACAAATTTAACTGTACAACTCGACGGCTGATTGAGTACGTGTATTCGGCAATCGCATTCCTCACTGAACTCCATGCTCCTACTGATGTTAAATTCTTGTTGACAATGACGTATCTGCCCTTCTGATGGGTCCACCTATTCGGCTCATATGTGCAGTCTTGCAACGCAGCTGTGACATATATAGCAAACATAACTCATTCCCTTGGATACATTATGTACTAACAACAGAAATTCATTAATTATTTCAAATCCTTCAGTGCCGTTCTTCGAACTTACCCCTCCCCCGTTTCTTGACCCTCCCCTCTCGCCTTCTCACCTCTTTCTGTCTGTCTGTCTCTTTCTCTCTCTCTCTCTCTCTCTCTCTCTCTCTCTCTCTCTCTCTTTCATAGACAAAGAGGGTGTACGCACAATGCAATGTTACTTTTCTTTTATGAAATACGTAAGAGCGTAAAGCATAAAATCGAACCGAGGCTCCCGTGTAACACTAGACGTCGTACTGCACAGAAAATCATAATTTAACTACAGTTGTACAGTTGGCAGTTAGGGTAAATTTTAACGGACTTTTACTCGTCTCAAGTAACCTTAGAAAAATGTTCTTAATGCCCTCTATCTGATATACACTATGGAAAAAAATCTCAACACCAAAAAATAATTAATGTAGAGTAATGAAATTTCGGGAATACATTTGTCTAGGTACCCTATGTAAGCGATTAACATTGCAAGATCACAGGTTAATATAAGCGCTAGATAATCCGTTGCAAATGTGAAATTCTGGTACCTTCATAACCGATGTAACCACCAGAATTTTGAACACAAGCATGGAAACAAGCATGCGTTGTGTTGTACAGATGCTGGTTGTCGGTTTATGGGATGGAATTCCATGGCTCCTGCACTTGATCAGTCAATGCAGCGACGGTTTATACTGTTTATGGATGACTTTAAATTTGCCGTCTTATGACGTCTAATTTGTGCGCGATTTGAGACAGATCTGGTGATCAAGCAGGCCAAGGCAACAGTTCGATACTCTGTAGAGCAAGTTGGATACAATAGCAGTACGTAGGCGAGCGTTATCCTGTTAAAAACATCCTCTGTTGAATGTTGTTCATTAATGGCAGTGTAATAGGTCGATTCATAGACTGACGTAAAAATCTGCAGTCATTGTGTGTGGGATAGCCAGCTCCTGCTGCCCTACCAAATCACACCGCAGGCTTAAGTTCCTCACAGACCGACTGTTTTCAGGCCCTCGACTGGCCTCTTTCTAACCGCGTACTTACCATGAGCTCCTGTTACTGTAAGTATTTCTCGGATCAGCTGCGCAGTGTTTCATTTCCAATCGTCTTTTGAACGTTGTGGCTCTATTTCTGTGCTTGCTAAGAGAAACTGGAGAGGAATTGGACCTTATAGAAGACACCGTTCTATAGTTTTGTTTTTACCCAGACATAGCCATAGCAACTGGTAAAATGGGGGCAGATATACTACTCAAATTGCGTGTGTAACGACAACAACGAAGAAACAACGAAATAACTTCAAAAACCGCGAAAATGTCTAGAGTGTAAGGCAGATTCAAAGCAACCAGGATAGCAAAGTAATAGCACTCTGTGATAAAGAAAATAAAGAAATTAACCCTACTGAAGATATTATATAAAATACTGAAACATGTCTGGGTAAAAACATAACTATAAAACAGTGTCTAGCATAAGGTGAATTCCACTCCAGTTTTCTTTCTGTTTTTGTTATCTTTATTTGTTGAACTGCTTACTGTCGGAGCTTCTGTCAGTAACGAAAAGAAATTGTTTATGCTACCGAAATTCGTCAGTTGCAGTATTTCAAGTCTCATGTGTGTCTCAAAACGATGTTTCCATTCCGCAACACCACAATTCACTATTTTATGTTAAAACATGCATCGCAACTGCTGTTGAATGTAGGCCAGCTGGCGTAGTCCACTACACGTCGCTTGCAACAGAAATGCGCTTCGTAGGTTTGGTTCGTTGACCGAACAGCTCTGTGCCCGAAATTCAAGGAAATTAAGCAACACTGAAATCTACTGTATAACACCCGCTCGAAGGAGTCATTTCTTTTCAGTTATTTTAGTGCCCATGAGTTGTATTAGTTGGTGCCACGTAAGTACTCAAGACTCCAGAGTATTCTTGTGAGTCCTCCTTTTTGTTATGCATAATATAACGTAGGTCCTTCTATGGAAATTATAGTTTACGTTTCTGTTATTCGATACACTAGTTGATCCTTAACATCAACATCGCCTTCTCGTCATCCCAGAACTACTCTTAATACTCTCAGCCAAAACAAACGTCGTGAACAACATAGCACTCCCTAATCCCCAAAGCTAAAAGTGCTCATAACATAAATAATCAGACAGTGACTATTCGTCTGCAATATAGTTCTTCGTATTACGTACATGCTGGCCAAGACACCATAATTTACATTGAGGAACGTACTTTATACCAGTTTTAACGACTTTCAGTCTTATTCCGTTAGCATGTGGAGCCGGAAAAAGGTATTTTTCTCAGAAAGTATCCTAACCCCTTTTAACTTATTCTCGTGCTCTCTACCGTGAGTGTCAGAGACAGCAGAATTGTCAGACAGACTTGGTGCAACATCAGCTCTCTTAATAATTACATGACGATCAGTTTGGCTTTCGGAAAGGTATAGGCACTTGAGAGATAGATCTCAAATCGCTCTGTGTAATAGAAGCAAGACTTAAGAAAAACTAGGATATGTTTATACAATTTGTAGCCGGCCGGAGTCACCGAGCGGCTCTAGACGCTAAAATCTGGAACCGCGCAACCGCTACGGTCGCAGGTTCGAATACTGCCTCGGGCATGGATGTGTGTGATGTCCTTAGGTTAGTTAGGTTAAGTAGTTCTAAGTTCTAGGGGATTGAAGACCTCAGAGCCATTTGAACCATACAATTTGTAGACATAGAAAAGCGTTAAAGAACCTGACATGGTGCAGTATGTTCGAAATTTGGAGAAAAACAGGAGTATGCTAAGGAGAAAGATGTGTAACGTATACCTACAAAAACTAAAAGGCTGCAATCATATTGGAAGACCAAGAACATAGTGCTCGGCTTAAAAATGGTGTAACGCACAAACGCAGTCTTCCGCAGTTAATGATCAACGTATATATCGAAGAAATAATGGCGAAAATAAGAGAAAAGCTCAAGAGTGGGGTAAAAATTCTGGATGAATTCATTCGCTGATGACGTTGCTATCTTCAAATAAAATTAAGATGAATGGTAGGACTTTGCGAATGGAATGAATCGTCAAATGAACTCACAGTGTGGATCAAGAGTAAACCGAGGGAAGTCGAAAGTCATTAGGAGTACCAGAAAACTCTTTATCGCTGTGCATTGTTAGCGTTTCCCACAAAAAAGTTGAGTAGTAGGGTAGCTGAGTGACACAGCAACCCCGTGTGATACAAATGTCAGACCAGGGTAGCACCGGGCTGCTTGTTGTAGTTGCTCTTGCAGATAGAGTTTTTGGTTACATTGATTCTGGCCGCGCATTGTTTGCTTTTCGAACAAAATATTTGAGTGACAAAATTTTCAGATACACTACAAAATAGCTTCAATATAAACGCCGAAACCGGTCATGGACTAAAAGAAGATACAGTCCGCCAGTGCGTAAATCCTTTGAAATAAGTGGTTGCGACAAAGAGAACACAGTTGTAGCGCTGCGGTTAGAAACGAGAATCTGTGAAACGGCGGAGCTGGTCGGCTCTTTGCTTGCTACTGTAGTGAGCACCTATGGACAGTTGTTGAAGGATGGTGGAATAACGCGTAGGCCGTATGTTGCTGGACGTCCAAGTCTCATCACAAAACGTAGAGGTCAGAGGATCCCCCTCTGTGTAATCCAGGATAGGTAGCATTCTGTGGCAAATCGGACGACAGAGTACAATGCTGGCGCAGGCACAAGTGTTTCGGAGCACACCGTTCAAACGCCATTGCTGAACACCGAGCTCCACATCAAACGACCCCTCCGTGTTTCTGTGTTGATCCAACATCGTCAGTTACCATTGAAATGGGCAAAGCTTCACTGAGTTTTCACCGTGGATCAATATAAACATGTCGCCTGTTAAATGAACCGCATGTCTTGTTACTTCAGGTCGATGGTTGTTCCTTACACGTCGCCATCCAGTCGAATGGATACTTAAAATGTACATCGCACCACAGATGCAGCCTGGTGAGAGAAGAATTATGCAATGGGGTACATTCAGTTGGGCATCTATGGGACCTATGATAGTATTCGAAGACACCATCACAGCTGTGAACTACGTGAATATTATTGCGGTACACCTGCATCCCTTCATGCCTCTGATGGCGCTGACATCTTTCAGCAGGATAACTCTCCGCGACACAAGGCCAAAATCGTGCTGCAGCGATTTGAGGAGCAAGATAGTGAACTCACACTGATGTCTTACCCAGCAAATTTCCCTGATCTATACCCAATGGAACACACGTCGGGAGCCAAGTGCATGTCAACAAACCAACATAATTTGCGGAAATTTAGTGACCTGTGAGTAGACATCTGGTGCCATATACTTCTGGAAAACTAACAAGGACTTTTAGAATCCATGCCAAGCAGAATCGCTGTTTTACTGTGAAAACTAAACCAATACGGTATTAAACCGATGGTCATAATATTTTCGCTCATCTGTGTATTAGCAACTGGGGTGGATATTCATTACTTCAGTACTCGGTTATAGAGCAGCAGAGCTCTCCAGACGTAATCAAACTAATAAATGACTGTTATCTTGACACAGATAACGGAAGATGTCAAACTTAGCTCCTATCCTGGCTGAAGACTTCGAACCAGCTTCTGAGTCACACATCTTCATACAGAGAGCGAGTGGACTGCTTTTGTGACTTGCTAGATGCATTATGGTCACAGAAAGGCTCGGAGAATATGAAGTCATATCGATATTGACTGGACCAATGATCAGTGGAAGTAATGATTCCTTGACAGAAAGTCAAGAAGTTACGCTGAAGTGATTCTCTCTATTGCGCAGCACTGGGAAAGAAACGCTAAATACCCGCCAGTATTGTGGATCGGAGCAGTATTAGGGAGCCCTTACACTACCGCATTAGTTTTCTGAGACGCTGTCCTGAGAACTACAGACATGCTACCTTGTAATGTTATGTCCACTTTTCCGTGGTGCATATGGACGTGGCTGCTATCTAGTGGATGGTAGTGGTTCGTCGTATTGCGCTGGTCCGTTGAACGGGTCAAAACTAGCCAGCTCGCTCTTTGGGCTTACGTCCTGCTGAACATGCATGAAAAGCTCTGGACCAGAGAACTAACACCACTGACACTGGTCATTGTTGATCTATGGAGATCGCTCTTACAGCAAAGCTAGTCGTAACCAAATGCCATGACGGACGGTACGATGCACTACGTGAACAGCCATTGACCATGCAGTATTGCTGTTTGAGGGCATCACATGCCATATTAACAGTTTGTATTCTACCAGCGGAGAGACAAAACGCCACCTTCGCCCACGGTCGGCATTTCAGTATAACTTGTATACACGTGACAGTATCTCGTATTACAATATTGCGAGGGTACCTTTCTTTGCACACAGGATCTCTAAACATCTTCATTCACCTATGGATTTCAGTATATTTCTGGAAATTGTTTAATTTCAGATCCAGTTTTTCTTTTTGGCACAGCTGAACGTTTTATATTTCACACACACTGTATTATCTGAGACCAATGTTTCTCTGTCTTAATACGAAATAGTAGGTGGTGGATAGCTTTCCTCAACCACTGACAGGAATATATCTCAACTTATGAGAAGTAGTCATCTTCCGCCAGTCTCAGTACAACGAATCCATATTAGTTTCTGATCGGAAATCACAAAGAAGTAGTACATAAAGTAATTTTTGAGATACAGTCAATTGACTGACATCATTTCGGAATACTGGTTACCACTAACTCAGTTTCTGTGAACTTTACCGTGATGAAACCCTTGTAGTGAGAGTTACGTGATGATTCTGATTATTATTCAAGGCACGTTTTCATTAATTCGTTCTACACCACATCCTTTCTATCATGAATGCTATTCGGGCAGGTATGCAAGCAAGTCTCTAACTTTTCGAAAGGTATACGAGACCTACTGGTATACTAAAACTTCTAGGCCAGTATCTAAGATGATGAAGCAGGTAGAATGAAAATATCTCCCACTTCGGCTCACAGTTTGACAGTCACATTATTACACATGCCTTTCACTCGTAAATTTTTGTTTCTTACTTGAACTTAAAGAATCGTTTGACGGAATCACCTAGTTTACAAAAACCCACTGAAGTTTGTAGAAACTGCAACATGAAGAGACATACGTGCGACTAAATCTAACTTTATGATACAGACTGACAAAGATTACGGATCTGTGGATGATTTCCGTACACCAAGAGGAGCTTCTAAAGTCATAGTATGGAATCCACGAGGACCTCTCTGTGTACATGGGAAATCTTTCTCTACACATTTAGTACGCAAGACCACAACTTTGAAAGGCTGTGGTGACTTGTCAATCATCCATATCCAGAACAGGTTGGACGGGTGACGTATCAGCAGAGGTGGAACCCAATAAACACTAGAACCTACCATTCTTCGAAAAACTGCTTGTGTAATCCCCACCCCGTACTAATGACAAATCATAGCCAATGGACTTGTCTTGTTAAGTACACAGGTTTCCATCAGATCAACAAAGTTGAGCACTGTCGGACGAGGCGGATACTAGGACTGGTAACCGCCCGGCAGAGGGGAAGAGGGATGTTGGGATAAACTCCTGGTCACCAGACTTTGAGCCAGTGTAGTGGATTAAATTGCAAATCTCTCTACAGTGTATCATGGTCTGAGGGTATGTATACTGTTGTTGGTGATCCATTCGCGGATTCGAATCCTGCCTCGGGCATCGATGTGTGTGATGTCCTTAGGTTAGTTAGGTTTAAGTAGTTTTAAGTTCTAAGGGACTGATGACCTCAGATGTTAAGTCCCATAGTGCTCAGAGCCATCCATTTGCGGATGGGGACTTCTAGCTCGGAGGCCCCCTTGATGCTATTCTAGACGAAAGGGCTATGTGTCAGCACCGATTTCACCTCCTCCCTTCTCTAACCATCATACAACGCAAACATGACACCACACTAAACACACACACCCGTTACAGTTATCTCCACGTACCAGTTACACTTAACATACGACTCTCACACTTCGGTAACGGGGTTGCCAACTTCTGTGAAGGATAGGAAAACCCTTTCCAATTAGGCAGCTGTGCCGGCCTCTCTGACAAATATTATATAAAGCTAACTGAAGAAACGACAATTTCTGTAGCCGTAACACCCTCCTGTTGCAGCGGTTGCGGTTCTGACTGCCAACAATACCCAGGAGTTGAAATCGTATATTGCGTCCAATGGCATCCTTAATCAAGCATTTTCTGCTATGCCGCTTGACAATGTAGGCTGCCAGAGGGCGATCACTGAGACAGATTTTAGAACGAATGCTGCCATAATTGTAGGAGACGTTGACGTGGTACTTTCCATAAACATTACGTGACGTAATTCAGCACACCAGCATAAGCGTTCTTATGCCCGCTTAAATGCAAGACATTTGTTGTTTCTGAGCGACGGCAGCCGACGGAATGGCATGCTTGCCACCAGAGCAGCCTACTGTAGAGAACATAGAGCGTCGACACAAATACATTGCGCAACACAATCAATGAAACGCGTGTAGAATATTGGACATAAATGGGGGGTACTGTGCAGTGTGGGGCGAGTACTAGGCCATTCAATGTGACCACAACATGGGATGCCTGCTTCTTGTCCGCACCGCCGTAAAGGACAATTAAGAATCCTTCGCAGCGGTAGTTCGACGGGTGAGAACCTACTGTAGATTGCGCATGAACCTACATGCGCAACACAATTAAAGGGTAACTTTTTCAGAACCCCGAAGTTATCTCCCATTGTAACGTAGAAGTTTGAAATTTAGCACAAAGATGCTACAACCGTCCTATGTAACGATGCAAAAGCGTGGCATCCTGTGACGTTACCGTTGGTCTGAGCGACACTTCAAACAGCGAGGTGTCGATACATGCGAAGGCCAGAGCTCAGAAGTTAATCTGAGGTGTAAGGTGGGCTAATGATTTGACCAAATTTCACCAAAATTCTGCCCAACGGCACCATGGACATGTCACACAATGGGAAGGTCGGCACAACTTTTACCAAGATTTCACCCCTTCTTTTAAAACTTCGGCGATGGAGGTCAGAACCACAACGCCCAGCACAGAATCACGCAGTTACAGAGAACTTAAATGTGGATGGCCAGACAGGGATCGGAAGCTTCGTTCTCCCGAACGCAAGTTCACAGTGCTAATCACTGCGCCATCTCCATCGGAAGTCAATCAGAAACAGCGCCTTATTCGTGCCATCTCTCTTTCTTTAAGACAGTTTAAGGCTCCAGAGAAAATTAATATTGAAAATTCTGAAATTACTTTCATTTCCACACTGAGTTTTCTGCATCACTTCTTTAGTATTTAGTACCTCATAATACCAACCACACCATGACCCAGTCGCAATGAATCTTCAACTTGCCATACTTTTTATTACAACCGAATATCATCTATACTTGTTCTTCGCCCTTGGTCTATGCGAAATGTATACAATTCGATCCACTTAGTCTTCTATCTACCAATGGACCATAAATGGAATCGATATTGCAGCGCTTGTGTAATTCAGAATTAGGATGTATGTTCCTTTGGACATGCATGCATGTTCAAAGGAACGTTGCACCGTAATTCGCAATAACACAGACACTGCAATATCGTATTTATCCGCCGACACCGGGCAAGCGACTTTCAAGTAAAGTGTATCGTCTGTGCAGAAATATGAGTAGTGTGTAGACTCATAGTTGATGACATACGGAAGTATGCATCTGGCTGTCAGCCGTGCTCGCATAGTCAGATGGTTGCCGGCACGGTAGCTCAGCGTGTTCGGTCAGAGACTCGCTGGCCCTCTGTAATAAAAAAAAAACTGAGTAACTGAGTAGGGGAATCAACGATCAACTTAAACGGGAGTCCTACGACGTCCGCCCAGACCAAACGCAACGAACATTACCTAACAAAAAAAAAAAAAGAAAAAAAATTGTAAGGTGACCGCTCGCCATGAGGAGGAAATCCGGGTTCGAGTCCCGCTCCGGCGCAAATTTTTGCTGTCGTCATTCCGTTATACAGCTGATAGTTGTCCATATTCGCAATTTCGATTCCATTTCATTTATGGAGGGAATATTTTTTAAGTAGCATCGTATTTCTTAGATTTTTGAGAATAAATGTTCACCTACTGCCTTCTACGAGGATATTACAGAAAATGAATGGAACTTCCGAAGCTATGGCACTTCTGAAGCTCATCCCTTAGCGTTGGGTTTCGTGTTTCGCCTGTACGTTTCTGGTACAACTAATGATCATCTTTTTTGCTGCAAAGTAATGCTTTTACTGTGCAGTCAAATGATTTTTTTAAATATGTCTCAATCGCATATCTACAAAATATTGGATTCTCCGTCCAATAGTTTATTCAAAATGAATAGCACTAAGTAACTAACACGAGACATGCTATTCTTTTAGTACCTTCTTATGTGAAAGTCAGCCATTATCACAGATCGAAGCGACTGAAGAGTAATTGCATACAGATGATATATACTTGGCACAGTACAGTGTAAGTGAAATTACCTTAGCATTAACGACACTCTTTCTTCTTGCTTTATTCCAAGGTATCTCATTTTTTATCTCTTCTTCCTTTTTAAAGTGAATTTAAGCTTGTACCAAAATTTTGGTTCGTTTTCCCCATTTCGTATTTATTTATCTTAAGCACAATGTTCGCATCTAAAAATGAATTTAATAAACATCCAATAGAACTAGAGGAAAAAATCTATGTGTGGTGATGATTAAGAAAATGGGAATGAACTATGCCTCAAAATATTTTCTCCTACAAATGAAGCTATATAGTTTCAGAGACTTTTTCAAGTCTCAAACATTTATTATGTATAAATCCAGACTGAATTGACGAATGAATATTTGTACCCAGGCCGGGATTCGCACCCAGATCGCAAAGCCACGAGGCAGATACGCTAACCAGTACGGCAACCTGGCACAGTGCTATTACACAACTGCACGGACTACCGTAACATGCCTCCCTCCTCAATCCAGATTGTCTTTCACGCCTCATTCATCGCTTCAGGTTGCACAAATACGTCATAGATGTTTGAGAGTTCAAAAGGTGTCTGGAACAATAAAGTTTCCTTTGATTAAAGTACCTATGCAGGATCCCCCATTTCGTTCGACACTGAGGCGCTATTCCAATACAGTTGGAGAATGTCTGTAATGCTGTTCGAGTTTATGGGGTATACCAAGTTGGCTGAGGCGTGAATGGGAATTTGGATTGAGCAGGGAGGCGTGCTAGGGTAGTTGGCGTAGTTGTGCAAAGCCGCTATGCCAGAATGTTGTGGTTAGCGCTTCTACTTAGTGAGCAGAAGCTCTGGGTTCGAATCCCGGCCTTGGTACAGACTTTCATTTGTCACTTCAGTCTGCATATATACAAAATGGGCTGAGGCATGAATGGGAACTTGGACTACGGAGGGAAGCGTACTAGGGTAGTACGTGCTGTTGTCCAAAGCCACTGTGCCAAAATAGCGTAGTAATTAGCGCACTTACCTAGTGTGCCGGAGACCCGGACTCCAGTCCAGATCTTGGTACAAATTTTCCTTCGTCGCTTCAGTCTGTATATATATATATATATATATATATATATATATATATATATATATGCATATATATATCATTTTTTCTTCTTATCATACCGAACCCTAAACGGCGTTCTCCGTCGGTATCGAGGGTAAAAGCGAGCATTCGTGTCATGTCTCTCTCAAGGTATTACGAACCACTACGATTCAGTGTGAGCTGTTTCCGTTTCGAGACGGATCGAACAGGCATGTACAGTGAGTGTGCCGAGTTTTCTTGGACGCCTCTCAGGTGTGAAGAGCCAGCCAGCAGTGGGCGCGAAACAATGCCGGGCTAAGTGTCTGGGCGGAGCGCTCTCAGGTATGCATGACTTGGAGCAACTCCGCTCTGGACTACGGCTTAAGATAATGTGGAGCTCACTGCAAGTAGTAATAAAGTATCTTAAAAACTTTTTACCACTATCGTTACTGAACATTCAAATTCTCATTTTCATGTTGCTGGCAGTAATAACGCATGTTTTTGCAGTGGCCGTAGTACAGGGTGGTTACAATTAAACTTTCACTACTTGAGAGCATTCTAATGACAGATGAGTCATCGTAGGACAGTGAAACGTTCTGGAAAGCGCATTCGGGAGAGAAATAACAAATAAACCATTGAAATAAGCACATTTTAATTTCTACATAAGAGGGTAATATTTGTTAACTGCGTACAATGTTTACGTTTTAGGTTACAAACGTTGCTGAAGGTGACGACCATCTGGATCCACGACAGTCAAGAAATGCACTAAAAATACCATTTATAATTGTCGCAGTATTTTTGTGACGGAGGACCATGGAATGTTCAGCTCGTGCACTGCTTTAAGATCGCACACTCTGTCCAGCATTCTCGCCCGTGGCAAAAGTACCGTATTCAACAATTTGTGGCGCAATTAGGCCGTCGGTCTTTCGCAGGTGCAGTTACCAAATCGCCAGTTAATTCGAATTTCTGAATTATTTTCTTCAACCCTTGTGTGGAAAGAGGACGTGTCCGTATTCCTTTAATGCGTCGATACTGGCTAACAGCAGTAACAATATTGCTGTTGATTTGAAAACAGCTTTACCAGTAAAGCGCTGCTCACCTTTTCCGGATCCATGTTGACTCTCCACAACTGTAATGCATACAACGCAGATCCTGCAGCGCATGGTCTGAACATCATTCTTATAAATTTGGTTACCCATATGGTAAATAGCTTTCCCTCTACAATGGCTCAAGTAGCGAAAGATTTATTATAACCATCCAGACACCTTATTGATTAACTGCAAATGGACTATATAGTTAGTAGTTTTCCCTTACCGTCTTCCGATGGGTGAACAAAATTATACAACCACAGTATATATTAAGCTACTAATAGCAGATAAACAGCAGCTATACAAAAAACTGACGGGATAGCAGGTTCTTCTTTCGCAGTAGCAGCTTTCGTATTAATTTACTCGATTGAATTTAGATGACATATGAGTGAACAGCATTAAACAGTATAGTGATAGCTTCATTGGTTCATAGGCGTCGCGTCAGATAATGCTGTGGAACTGCACGCGACGAGACAGGCGCTCGTCATCTTGAGGTGCTTCACAACATTATCCGACGCGACGCCAGTAACCAACGACGCAGTATCACTATATTGTGCTGTTTGGGACTTTCACGATTTATTAAGTCGTGAAAGTCTCAAACAGCACAGTATAGTGATAGTTTATCGTCAATACAGTGAGTTCTGTGATGTCCTTATCTCACATTAATGTATACATCCACGTTCTACATTTCTGAAAACTCTCCATCTTGATGGGATCTACGGGACACGTGGGGTGAATGAATTTACAGGCTGGGGGAAATACTTTCACTTCAACGTTAGAACAGAATCGCCTTCCAGTTAAGAAATTCTCTTGTACACAATGAATTACCCGAGTTAAAAGTCTTATTAAGCGACTAGAAACCATGAAACCGACTAGTTATCAACAGCCAGATGTTTGGACATTCACGACTAAGTCACTATTTCACACTTCACACGAAATGCTGCAAAAGTATTTTTTTAAATCTCCGTTATCAAGAACTATTAATCACTCTAGGCGAGTAAATCCACACGCTCTTTCCTCTAGCTGTTTATTTTCAATCAGAACCATGTTTTAATATTAAAGAAATAAACTTATGACGGAACAGATTATTCCTATACTTCCACATACTTACCAATACTTCAAATGATTAAAGATACATCATCTGAAAAGTGGAAACAGAAAATATTCTAAGTGCCAATTCTGACATTTGTTAGGTGAATAATAAAAACAATGTATCTCTTTTTGTACATAACTCATATGTATCCGAAAAACTGAGAAGATATTCTGAGACCACAAAACTGTGCAGCTCATCGCATCACCGCAAAAATGAAACACATCACAAAATATGTACTTTATTAAAAACATTCCAAGTCAGGAAACTAGCTAGTTCTAGGGACCACAAGCTGATTCTTCCAAAGAAGAAAACAGCAAACATCTACTGCTAAATGCCAACAGTGTCGTTGTCGGTTTCGAACCGACTGTTTCATCTTCAAAAGCTGTTCAAGTTTATATTACATCTATTGTTGTTTGCTATAATTGTTTGCTTTGTTTTCCAACGCCTAATGTAAACAACAAAGAATGTGATATAAAAGCGAACAGCCGGTAGCGACCCTGTTTGTGAAAATACAGAGCAAAAAAAAAAAAAGAAAAAAAAAAGGCTGATGTTTTCTTCTTTCCAAGAATCACCTTGTGTTTTTTACAAAGCCACGGTCTCAAAAATATCCGTTTTCGACAAAACAACGCGAAGAAAGTTTATTTTCCAAGTGCTATTGATACTGACACAATACGTTTTATTTGTGATAATGCAAGTACACAAACACAGCAATACATTTCTAACAAGTGGAGTTGCAGTCAACAAAGACCACTTGTCATATTTTTAAATTTTGATCTGCAAAAGGAAGCGCAGTGTGGCCCAAAGACCATGCGCCATCTACTAATGCATGTTTGAAAGATTTTCTACACGGTTTGGCACCCGTATCAAGTCTAGGAATATGCAAGAGAGTACAGAGAACGCAACAGCACTGGAAACTCGTTTTGTGAAAAACTGGACTTTAAAAAGTTATTTAACGTTTTCTGGATGGTCGTACTTCTCAGATGCGCCACTACGCTCGCTGTCTTGTTGTAGACACAGTACCACCATTAACTAGAAGTGATTTATGGAAAGATCGCAAACCTAAAACGCTATGGTTCTGAACTCTCCCGAACAGGGTGCTCAAGTTTAACAGTTCAACGTCGCTCGGTCACAAGAGAAAAGCACAGAACGCCAAATTTCTATGCCTGGGCCCGAGCTTCATCCATAAAAACAGTGGGAAGGAATCAGAGCAATGAGCCTAAGTTAACTATCTATAAGCCACCACCTGCTGCTGCGGCTTGTGGTGGTGGTGGTGATGGTGGTGGCAGTGTGACGTGTGTGTGTGTGCGTGTGTGTGTGTGTGTGTGTGTGTGTGTGTGTGTGTGCGTGCGTGCGTGCGTGTGCGTGTGTACGTGAGTGCGTGTGTGACCATGCTTAGGACAACGTTCGGTGCCGGACCTTGCCCAACAAGTGTGGCTGTAAATGGGTCACACGCCGCATCCCGTCAGTGCAGCAGAGCCGAGCGATATCCAGAGCAAGCGGGTCGCGTTCTGGTATTGGTTGGGAGCGAACCGCCACGTGCGCGCGCCGCCGATCTAATTTTATGAATAGTTTTTTCTTGGCGTCAGAACACGACGGGCAATAAGTGAGTATATTTCCCTCGCCTGAAGACACCTCCCCCCGCCCCCTCCCACCTCGCTAGTTCCGTTCGCCAGCCCTTTGGGCCATCATGCGCGCGTGTGAGTGAATGTGTATATGTGCGCACACGCGCGCGTGTGTGTGTGTTGAGGAGCGAGATGGGGATAGAGAGAGCGAGAGAGCAACACACACTCGGCGTGGCGTTCTAAATCTGGAAAAGCTGAACGCCGTGAGGCGGCCGCAGGCGTCAGTGCTAAGGGAAGCATGGCGCAGAGCGCGCGTTAACGGTGCAACGACAAGCAAGCTAGCCCGTCCGTGCGTACGGCTCCCCTGACAGAAAGTCTGAACCAGCAGTACCCAGCAGCAACCCAGCTGTCATTAGCAACCACTCGGTAGAAACAGCCAAGGTAAGATAAGCGTTTGAGCTGACGGCTGGCCGCGTAATCCTCCGTGCGCCATCAGCCTGCCTCTGTAGAAGCGAAGTGAGGAGTGTTGTGAATCAGTTCAAGCAATGTCCCGAGACGTACATCCGTCGAGTTTGAGACTGTGTTGTTGGAGTGTCAAGTGGAAGCAGAGAAGATGCGAAAAGATAAACGGCCATAGTGGTTACTCTTTTCCGGCTTAAACATAAGTTCAGGCGCTAATGCCGGTATTTACCCTATCATACAGGACCGGCTCGCAAGACCTGTTGCTGAGCTTCGTTGACCACACAAGAATCCAGTGATATTGAAACCCTCAAGATCCTTAGAGGCGAAGCACTAACTCAGTCCAAGAATGGGATAGGCAATTCGGCACAATCTTCCCAAAAGGAATATTTCGAAATTAGACTAAAGCGACTCAGAGGAACCATTGAAAACCTAGAACAGCTTTGGCCGGGTGGTACTTGTACCTCACTCGTGTCAAATAAAAATCGTGTTTTTCTCATCACAAGGCTTGAGTAATGTATAATGTGCACAGAAAGTAAAACAAGATAAGTCTTGTATATCCGGTGCTCTGCAGACTTCATTTTTTAAAGAATACAGTTTTGGTTAAGAAAGTGAGAAATTGAGACATTTATGGATGTTATAACCTCTGACTGATCACTTCACTTTGTGAAGACACTGTATTGAATATTAGAGAGCAGCGAAACGTGCGTTATCGGAGCTGTAACGCGATAGAGATTTTGCTGTATTAAAAACATTATTCTAGCAACTCTACTTCAATTCCTTATCAAAATGTCATTTTTAAAACAAACTGAAGCTTCTGTCTATGGCCGGAATTTTATGTTCCCAGACGCTGACGCAAAATTATCGCAAAACACGGATAGGCATCTAGCAAACCAAGTTATTGCAAGTTCTAAAGGTAGTATCTATTTAGAAAGTCTGTATTTCCTTTCTGGGTATTTTCTTCGCGAGATTTTACTTTCGTGCGTGAAATATGACGGTTAAGTGAAGTTGATTGTTTACAGCTGTGTTTACTTTGTCGTGGTCATTGTTGAATCGAAAATTTCGAATCTGTCTCATTGTAGAAGCGTTAATTCTTCTCGCACATTGGCATTTTCCTTCGCGTAGTGTGAGAGTTACGTCTTAGCGTATCTATTAGTTGTAGGTGACGATGGTCAATGCTTGTAGAGTTATAGTATCGTGTTTGTGCTGTCGGTGACGAGGGGAAACGTGAAGCCAGTGCCCGCACTCATTCGTGACAAACAGCACCAGGGGCCGACAAGTATGACATCCACTTCTAAGAGGGATTGCCCTCACACATTGAACACAGCGAAGAAATTATTAATTTAATTCAAGACACTGGCGCAAAAATCTAGTGATCAAGAACTGTACGCCACCACCTGTTCTCCCCTTTCCAGCTATGTAGGCTCTCTCAGGATTACTGAATATTTCTGGAGGTGGTAGATTAATTGGATAAAATATTCCACATATCGCTTGTCCAGTTTTTAACGATTATAAAGATACTGCTGTTATAATGTGACCCAAACAAATACTTACTGAAGGTGTTAAGCGACTGCAAATGATTAATGCAAAAGTTGATTTTCACAAATTCCACATCTGACTTTAGTGCACTTTCTGTTTCTCTTGGAAATACCAAGTGTATCTCTTCTGAGGTCATATTGGCGTACTTCCACGACAGCTGCACTATTCATAATTCGAACAATCAAACCAATTTTTGTGTCTACTTTTTATGTGTAGCCTTTGCTTTTCAACTACCATCACAGGTAAAAACTATAATGCGTAAGGTCCGGGGAACCTGGTGGGCAAGAAACGTAACCATTTCTAACGATCCCTCTTCTGAGGAATGTTAAGTTTAGACAGTGTATCAGCTGAAGACTGGAATGTGCAGAAGCCTCGTCATGTTGGAAGAATAGACCCATGCCTGTAGCTAGAGGAACCTCTTCCAGTAATGCTGCAACCATATTTTCGAGAAAGTCGAGATCACTGTGCCCTGTAAGAATATGTGGTAATACAAGAATTCAAATCAGCATTGTCTGTCATATCACACCACACATTCACAGAGAAACATTCTTTAAAAATGTGTCACCACAAAGGTATGTGTGTTTACATCGGACCACCGAGTATTACTCCTACTGTCTTGAGTGAAAGTGACTTCAGTACAAAACAGTATTAATGGTTCAAATGGCTCTGAGCACTATGGGACTTAACATCTTAGGTCATCAGTCCTCTAGAACTTAGAACTACTTAAACCTAACTAACCTAAGGACATCACACACATCCATGCCCGAGGCAGGATTCGAACCTGCGACCGTAGCAGTCCAGCGGTTCCGGACTGCAGCGCCTAGAACCGCAAGACCACCGCGGCCGGCCACAGTATTAATGGAACTAGGCTATTATCTGCAGTTAGCCAACGAATAAATTCCAGTCGTCTACCTTCACCTGTTCTCGGTGGTGTTGAATCTGCTGTAAATGATAAGGATAGAGGCCGTGCGTACGTTATGATCGCCACATTCTTGCATGTGGAACACCAGTGTGCCTGTTGAAGGATTACGTTTTATCAACTGAAAAATGTCTTATTCTTCATCGATACACTCCGTTCATTCGTACGTTAAAATTAAATATGACTGCTGGGCACTGCACTAGTCCCACGAAGCTCAGTGAAAGCGCGACGAAAAACTCTTGAACAGATACTCCGCGTTAGGAAATCGTCTATAGTATTACCTACAAGGCCAGCAACGTTTCCGTTACCAAACCCCTACGCCAATACCATATCGATACATACAGTATTTTTACATACAGGAGTTGGACAAAAATATGAAAATACCATGAGAAATGTAAGCTCGAATGTAAATGCAGATGCTAGCCATGCCTGCAGGTTGTGCTGTTGTTTTTGACCACAAACGCCACCTGTGCGAAGTCCTCATCACGTTACAAGTGTCAGTTGTGGTCAGAACAGTGTTCTGTGTCCTTGTGAGGGCATTATGTCAGAGTTAAGTGAATTCCAACGTGGGAAAATTGTTGGTGCTCGCATGGCAGGTGCTTCCATAACAAGGGAGCTGAAGTGTTTGGTGTTTCAGTAGGCACCATATCGAAGATTTAAACCGCATATAGGGAAAACAGAACAACATCATCCGCTATGTCACAATGTGGACGAAAGGGTGTGTTGAATGATCGTGGCAGACGATCATTGAAGAGGACTGGGACGAAAGATAAGGGATCGTCAGCTGCAAAAATCACTTCAGAACTGAATGCCGTACTAGCGCAAGCAGGGATATGTAGGGCGAGATGGATGTCCAAAACCATTCATCAGTGATGCTAATACCCTTAACAGGAAAACGTGGTACGGAAGCCATAAAACCTGGACTATGGAGCAACGAAAGAAAGTAATTTGGCAGAATGAATCTAGTTTCACACAATTTCGAACTTCCAACTTAGAGTAAAACGTGGCGAGGGTTCAGTGATGATTCGGGCGCCCACATCGTGGTTTCCCATGGCTGCATGGTTACTCTACAAGGTCGTACAACTGCCAAGGTTTATTTCAGCCGATCAGGGCAATCCCATGGTACAGTGTTTGTTACCCAGTAGTGATCCATTGTTCCAAGGACACAGGGCCTCTGTTCGCAAGGCTCGCGTCGTCCATCACTTGTTGATCTCAGTATTAATGAGGCTTTGTGGCTTACTTTGGAGAGAAGGGCGCGTGATCGCTATCCGTCTTGATCAACGTTAACTAAACTTGCTACTACTTTGCGGAAAGAACGGTATAAGATTTTCTTTAAAACCGTACATGACTCGTATGTATCCTTTCCGGGACGAATGCAAGCTGTTTTGAATGCCTGCACCATAATAGGCATGGTAAAGTGTTGTGTTTGTGGTGTTTCCGTATGTTCGTCCACCCCCTGTACGTTATCGAGAAAGTCAAGGATGGTTATCCGGTATGCCAGCGTTCTCGGCTGAGAACGAGGATTTTGTATTGTCTACATTGATAAAAAAGAGAGCCACCAGCCTGAAAATTGCCCTCACATACCATCACTCTCAATTAGCACCAAAGGAGTACTCGAGCTTAATAGTTCCTTCTTTCATTCTCAACTCAAGGCAGCAGGACGGGCTGTTGTAAAACATATTTTGCAGCCAAATTACCTGGCTTGCTGAGATTGTGACAGAGAAGTTCCCAACTGAGAATGTTAGGATCGAATACTGTAGACATACACCCTCACGCTACGAGGGACTGTGAGAGAGTTAGCATTTAAACCACGAAATTAGTGGAGTCATCAAGAACTTTATGCCGAGATGCTTTACTGCCTTTGTAGGCAAATCATTGGCAATGAAATTTTCCTCTACGAATCGAACCAGTTAATTACGTGTCAAACACCACTGGATTTGGTGCGTTAGTGACCTCGGCAACGGAGAATAATTCAGTTCATTGCTATTCCAAATGACAATTAATTAACGACTGTAGCATTCTATCTTTGATTCCAGCATCAGTTACATATCGTTTAGATAATACAAGTGAATTGCAGTATCCCTCTGCTTGTCCTAATTGTGCAAAGCATAAAAAATTATCAATTAAGTTAGTACGTTTTTTGCAATATCCAGCAGATGTGTAGGTTCACATATTTTGGAATTTGGAATGCATCTCGCCATACGCTGAACGTGTCTCAATATCGTCAGGCTACTATCTCAGAACAATATGTATGGAGTGTAGGACGTTGAGTGCTTGCTCACTTGAGGATACTATTCACAAACAGTTTTCAGTAGTCAATTTGTTTGAAATGGATTGTTTAAAGGGAATGTTGTGCCCATAGATAAAACGCAAGCGACCCCGCTCTCAGAGAGTGTGATTGTATGCAGCATTTATTTAGTTAGAGTTCGGTTTTTTTCACCTTGCCTTTATGCGTTAAGGACTACTAGACTACTTCCAACCAATTTGCTTTACCTTTAATGTTAATGAATGTGTACACACCAACGCAAGATTAGTGGATAGTAGACAAAGCCTGCCAAAACATAAGTAAGTCATTTTGCCCTTAGAATATCTCGTACTTGTTAACTTGTTTCATTTTAGCACATTTGGTCCAGAGAGAGCTCTGTGATGGCAGTAAGTTTAAACTAACAAAGAAGGCATTTGGAATCAATGGACGACAGGTTTTAAGAGAAATTTACGGTGCTGTCATACCTGTTGCAATATAAACACAAGGTCTTTCTTTGCTCCGATTGAAATGGAAGGCAGTAACATGTAAACTATGTCCAGTAGAAGTTTCCTTTATCAACAAGAAGGTCAAAGAGTTCTCTTCCCATACGTTAAGTATCCTGACGTATCAAAAATCTCACAATTACTGTGCAACGTATATAGCTTCTGAACATTCACTTACGGTGTCAGAAACCGACAACGTCACTGCGGCGGAGTTAGGGGAAACAGCGAGCTCCACAACAGGCCTTTTAACCTAGCGCTGACATATTGTTTACACTTTACCTACTAAACCATATGAAAGCATATTAACAATGTCAATGTCTTTGGATTCAAAGATTAACTAAGAAATAACATGGCAATTGTGAAGCTCTACCTCTGTTTTCATTTCGCACCAAAGATAAACTGTACACAAAAGGCATAGCACACTTATTTTGTGCAGTCTTCTTGTATACAGTCCCTTGTCTCAAAAGCTGGTCCTGGACGTAGGTGAAGTGTATCCCTGCTTCCTGGCATTTTGCATCTCTGATCAGCTAAATTTCTTGGCTTTGCCTTTCGCAGCAGTTAAGCGTTTCACATTTCATTAATAAACACTTTCTGCTGTGAATGGGTGTAACCTTCCGCCGTAGCGTGTCAGAGATAAAAAATGACGACCCAATAACGACGTCATAACTTCTCTGTGCTGGATGTTAGATATTAAATGTTACATTATAGTTAAAATAAACTATACTTTACTATACACAACAAACACTATAAGCAGTACCAAACACGGGTAAACAATTCAATATCAGTTCTGGAAATTCTGTTATAGCTCCCGTGTCAACGCTTTGAAAACGAGTGAATCATTTGTAGTAGCCCTGATAACATAATAAACAAGCTTCGACAAGCATTAACAAGAACTTTTATTCCATTGCATCTGAAATAAGTACAGAAATACTGAAAACAGCCGGCCGCGGTGGTCTCGCGGTTCTAGGCGCTCAGTCCGGAACCGCGCGACTGCTACGGTCGCAGGTTCGAATCCTGCCTCGGGCATGGATGTGTGTGATGTCCTTAGGTTGGTTAGGTTTAAGTAGTTCTAAGTTCTAGGGGACTGATGACCACAGATGTTAAGTCCCATAGTGCTCAGAGCCACTGAAAACAGATATGCATTTAGGGACAAATTATCTGCCTTAAACGATGCATACTGTTCTCTTAAGTGAAAAAAAGATTTTTTTACCACTGTAATTTATTTCGGGTTGATCAACTTTCGTGACCGTATATCTCTATGGCACATGTCTTTGAAATCTGTCACGTAAAATCCTCGGCAACAACCTTTTTATGAAGCAATGCAACATAAAATACCAGCACATAAAACTTATTTGTCTTAGTTATAATTTTTATTTAGGCAGTAATGACCTGCAAGAAGATTCATATTGTGCAAAACACTATGAAGTGCGGAGCAGAGAGTAAGGCATTCACTTGGTGATTAACTTATGCGTTGAATCTTTCACCAGGTTAGGTGACGCTCTACCGTGAGACATACGAATCTACTCCGACTGCCACGTTGCTTGAACAGTTCCGGATAAGCTTGGCGCCGTTAGTGGCGAACATCGAGAACAACCATTCCATTAGTTTAACTTCACTCCACAAATTAAGGAAATATTCATCAGACACTAATTCCCTAATCTGTGATCCTGCAAATATTCCTTCTGTTATTTTTGCTCCACTGACCCTTGAGATCTGCTCTCGCAAGCAGAATAATCAGAGTAAAACCTCGTCCACTGCTTTCACGTTATTGAGGAGACCGCATTTATATGCATCGGACGGAGATACACATTTTTAGGATCAACATGAGGAATTTTGATCACATTCTTCTGTCCAAGCTGCAGTTCATTGCGAGTGAGCCTCTTTTCACAGAAAACCGTTTTTTCCGTCTTGCTGTTTCACTCGCACAGAAAGCGGTAGTGCTTTATGTACCCGAGCTACATGCCGAGAATAACTGCAGTTACCTGAGGTCTCCATATATACGCCATTTGCACTTTTCAATTTGTGTAAGTTGTGTAGCAATTGAAAGTTCGATTCGTTCCTCTAGATTAACTGCATGAACATTTGACAAAGAAGAATATTGTTCGAACTGTGAAGAAGTACTGCTCCTAAACTATCTTTCATTGACAGTCGGCACTCACTGACACTGAAATCGTGGCCAGTAGTCTCCATAACGGACTCGATGACATCTTCCTTGGAGACATACTCAGAAAAAACCGTGTGGTGTTCACGATTAACACTCAACTTCGTATAGCGAAGAAGAAGAGATATCATCATTTCAATCGTGAAGATGATAGCTCAGTTTTTTGTTACGACAAATTTTAAAGACGAACAACATCGCTGAAGGAGACAAAAGTGTGGCTCATTTGATCCACGGCGGCCTTGAAATGTTAGGCCAGCATGCATTTTCCCTCCTGCGTCTTCGTCTTCACTCAATGTCACATTCTCAGGAGGCACTGGTATCGGCAATTCTTAATTGTGACATGCCGGCTTGCTAGCAGATGATACATTAGTGTTTTGCTATGTTATCAATGTTTTCCGTGTTTTGGAGGTTATTCATTCTTTTTTGTATGACAAAAATAATAGTCCATTGTGTCGCTGTTTTCCTTTAAATGATGGGAATAGCAAAGTACACGTGACGAACAGCATATGTGAGGAACCCAGTTCTTTCCCTGCTAGGACAAGTGAGAACTCCCAACAATTGTCAGAACATTCCATGTTGAGATGCTAGTTACAATAAACACTATGCGGTTCTGTCTGGTCCAGGATGACACATGGGCAGTGCTTCCAAATCGTGTTCATTTCATGGAGCTATATTTCTGTCTCGGGTTCGATTCCCGGCGGGGTCAGGGATTTTCTCTGCCTAGTGATGACTGGGTGTTGTGTGCTGTCCTTAGGTTAGTTAGCTTTAAGTAGTTCTAGATTCTAGAGGACTGATGACCATAGATGTGAAGTCCCATAGTGCTCAGAGCCATTTGAACCTATTTTTCTGAACTGAGGGTCATGCTTTGTTATTCCTTGCAAATGTTTCGATTATTTTCAACTTTTAAATATGGAGAATATTTAATTTACGACACAGAAAAATAACCGATATTCCGCCTTTTCGGTGGGTAGATGGTAGTGTATCACAAGAAAAACTGACCTGATAGCCAAAGCATCATTTTATTTTCGAAATGAGCATCCATTCACATTATTTTTGAAGACACTGTTGGACAACATCAGCGACCACAACGTAGTATTTGAAATTAATTATAAAACAGTCTAGACAGCAAGCAAGCTACGTTTATTAAAAGGTGACCGGTTTCGACCATCACGTGATCATCTTCAGACCTCAATCATATCGATGGACAAAGGCTGTGCATGGAACAGGATCCGCTGAATTACGATAGTCAGCTGCAGTTGACTATCATCACCGAGCGTTTCCTGCTCCATATACAACAATTGTTGATCAATATGTTTCAATGTCTGAAGATGATCATGTGATGATCAAAACCGCTCGCCTTTTAAGAACATGCCTTGCGGTCTAGACTGTTTCATAATTAATTTCTACCTCCACACTGTTTGCAATAAAAATTCTGTTGACCAGCGTCACTCATCTCCTACCACCAGTCAGTAAACTGTAACTGTCAAGCTCACTTTATGTATGGCTGATGTTGCCCAGTGGTAACAACTGAACTTGTATAACTTAATGTATGATATTATGGTTACAAAAGTAATTATCAGTGAATGGAGAACCTAGACCAGCATGTTCCGCTTGGCAGCGCGATGAGAAGATGACTCACACATTCATCAGCATTTAGTGTCACCACCACCGGCAGTCTGCCAGAAGGCTTAATGTCAGCACAGGAACAAAGAGAACCTTTTGTACTTCCCGAATTGTATGAGTAAGGTAGCTGACGTGCCGTGAGGCACTCATTTACGAGGTGGTGTTGGATGGATGTGTGGCACGATGTCCGTCAACAATGAACAACCTACGAGCCATGTGTATAGAAACAGGTCTCTGACGTACGCAACCGTTGTGTTCAAACAAAGGCTACAAATGGACCCAGTCTCCAAAAAGAAGAACAGGAAACCAATGTTACGGTGTCGGTGATATCATTGGCGATGGAGCGCAAATTCGATCTCGACAAAGATTCGCCTTAAATAATTAAAGTTAACCACGGATAAACTAAATACGGATTGCCGGACGTGGATCTGAATTCGTGCCATAGCAATTTTGGCAACGAGCCCCGTAGTTTCCACTGATAAATACACGCAATCTTCTAAGATTATTTTGCTGTTTCCCAGTTTCGATTAGGAGAAAAGTATCGGTCCTGTATTAATCGATGCACAGATATTAGTGGAAGAAGGTTCACTTTCACACTTTGACTAAATCCAATTCACCGTTCTCGCTCCCCATTACATTCTAACTTCCAAACTCTTAACATGACTGCGATACAGCTCTGTATAAATTTGAAGAGGTTGAAAAAAATCAGCCAACCAGTTGCATACTAAAGGTTTATTTAGCCCTTGACCTAGGTTTCGATATTATTAAAAATATCTTCTTCAGAAGGTGTAACAATGACCACTCCTTCTGAAGATGATATTTTTATAAATATCGAAAACCTAGGTCAGGGACTAAATAAACATTTGGTTTGCAACTGGTTGGCTGATTTTTTCAACCTCTTCATTCTCATTTCCGTTCCGAATGACGTCGTGTTCGGTTACAATGAATTGCCTAACTTAGAAGTTTAGGTAATCCTCGTACTCAACATCCCCTGGGTGAATGGGCACCTAAATTAACAAACTGTGTTTCTGTTACACAGATATGAGCTATATTTACTTTTCCTTTTCACTGTGTGGTATTTAACGTACCATTCTCAGATGAGCAAACGCCACACGATAGCCATGTCACAAAAATGTATTAATCCAAGGTTGTTGAAAAATATTTTCTGCACGTACATGCATGTTTTTACTTTTGCAGCTGTATAAAGGTTTGTGGCAAAGAGTGTTTCGGCCCACCCTTCTCTGTTATTAACGCTAGCTTGCATAGGAAGATGTAGTTGAGGTGTCCTGATGCTTAGAGTCTTTACGTTGTAATCTCTGCTCAGTCAATAGGAAAAGAGAGGGAAGAAGGGCTGTATATGGCTAAAGTCATGACCAAATGCAAATATTCTGGATTTTTATCGCTTGAACCCGACTTAAATGTACCTTACAGTGAAATTAAATGAAATTCGTGATTGTCGAGAAGAACTAGAAACTTTTTTTTACATTAAGGATTAAAAATCCTCGAAGTCAAGATCGCAAACAAATTTTATTGCGATTACTAGTTTCAGTTATTCACGAGCCATCTTCCGATTTAAAATATAAAATTGCACATAAGAATTTTATATTTTAAATCTGAAGATGGTTCGTATACAACTGTATAATCACAACAAAATTTTTTTGTGAATTTGAGTACGAGGATTTTTAATCATTAATACACAAAAAATTATGGCATATCGCTCGTTCCCGACGCTGACGATAGCAGCAGACATTAAGAACTGGAAAACCAAAACAAATCGACCATCACTTTCTCCCACGCGTTCGGTAGCATCAATCGTTCGAGATCAGTCTTGAGAGACTAGTTATGCAGGGTGAGTCAGGAAGAATCGTACATACTTTGAGGGACCATCGTATTGGTGAATCTGAACAAAATGTCCAAATGAACATATGACCTTTTCTTAAACATATCCGGCGTATAGCTATTTGAAAATCACCAACGTCAGTCGCATTTCCTTCTGTACCTGCACTCACACGTTAATGCAACCAACGCGACATTACGCTACATAGTGTTGCTTGTCATAGAAAATATCGAGAAGAGAAGCTAGATTCACCCGAGAAGTTAGTTTCACCCGAATCTCGATGCGACACGTGACCACAGAACTCGGTGTGGTGTCATTTCTTGGCCGCAGAGGTAACCAGACCTTACTCAATTAGATTACTGTTTGTAGGGCTGGCTTCAGAGCAAAGTCTACAAGTGCAGACTGTACACAAAGAAGGAACTTCTCGGTCGTATTTTAATGCGTGTGCTCAAGTAAGGACCGTAGGAATGAGCTCATATCAGCAACACAGCAGCTGTCTACAAGAGCTGTAAAATGCATTCAAACTGACCGTGGACTTTTTGGAAATTTTTTGTGACAAAATGTACTTAACTGAACAAAGTATTATACGACACTGTTTCATTTTCTATCACCAGCATTTGTCCTATTCCTCACTGTTTTCATAGTTTCCTCGGAAACTAATAGTAACAATTCATATTACCTTTTTTTTTCAGAATCACTAATACTGTCACCTCTCAATGCATGTACCTTCCCCCCCTATGTCATCCTCAATAATCGTAGTATTCACGATATGCTCATTCTAGTGTTCTACAAGCAACCTGTTTTCCACAGTTACTGCACAGTCTAAAAATTATTCCAATTCACTATAAACTGTTCCTTACCGTACCTGTATTATGGTTCAAATGGCTCTGAGCACTATGGGACTTAACTGCCGTGGTCATCAGTCCCCTAGAACTTAGAACTACTTAAACCTAACAAACCTAAGGACATCACACACATCCATGCCCTAGGCAGGATTCGAACCTGCGGCCGTATCGGTCGCGCGGTTCCAGACTGTAGCGCCTAGAACCGCCCGGCCACTCCGGCCGGCCCTGTATTATGGTATGTAACGAAACTGATTACTATGACGAAATAAATGGAACATGCATGCAGTAACTCAGTGTCACTTTGAAATTCTCGATAGGGCTGTGCATGAATTTAGGCGAGGAGGGGGTTTGGGGGAATGGAAAATCGCTTAACAAACGGAGAGTTGGGGTCCTTTACCGAAAAATTGGTAAACTTTGGTGTTGTTTAAAGTAGTTTTTGGTAACTGTTTTGGAGTTCAGGGTAAAAACGTGTCTACAGATTGTGTGTGCCCGGGAAAATAATACGATTTGACCCAGATGTCCGGCGATTTCGAAGTTTTTGTCTGGAGTCAGCAATTTATGTATTGGTAGGCATACCCGCCATATTTAGCTTTCTTGATTATTGTAAGTAGTACTCGTAGATTAATATACATCCAATATATAATATTGGTTTGTATAGTAAACTATTTGCCGCTCTTATTCTACATAATTATAAAAACTTATTGAATCTGTTGGAGTAATATGTTCGCTGATTTCTGAAGTCATTTTATCCAGTTTAATATGATACTCCATTGGGGGTGGAGGGGCTATGGGGGCCCCATAGCCCCCACCTTGCCACCACCCCTGTTAATCAGTTTCATAATGAATCATCTTTGAACGGGCGTTAATTACTTTAGTATCACGTGGTCTCACTACCAATACTATCAGCAACAGCAGTAGTAGCAACATCTGTGGCTTCAGATAGTGGGCAGATAACGCTCACGTTGTTTTCGTCGGGCTATCCCCCGTCCTGACAGGGGATATCCCCCGCTTCCTCCCCCCCCCCCCCACACACACACATAATGCTAGAGTTGTCTAAAATTCCTATGATGAATATGAGGACAGTATATAATGTTTTGCTGCATTCACTAATAACCGGATATAACAATTACTAAACCTTTTCAGGTACAATTAAGGACCTAATACACTTTTATACAACATCCCCTCAGGAATGTAAACAATTTATCTGAAACTACTTGCAAAAAGTCTCATTTGCTACCATTCACATTTTAAATGCATAAGCCCGCTGATATAGATCAATACACCTGTTACAATGCAGATATTTGACAGAAAAGTTTAACGAATACTGAGAGTTGCCGCATCAATGAATTTCCCACGTTTTGCAGAAATAACATTTTCTCTACAGCTGAAATTTGTCGGGTGAGAACTCTGTTCCTTTTTAGCTACAAACAATAAGCTGAATTTTAATTCGACATTTTCCGTCAAGAAAATTCATATCCCGTCACATTACAAACAACCTTGTGGAGTTGACAAAATCTGTTCTCATATTTATTCTGTATCAGTTTGATTTAGTTTAAAAATCTACTAGAGTGAATGCAACAGTTCTGTGTGTAATGGTAAATAACGAGTACTTCTCGTACTCCGTGTTTACGTAAATGGAGGTTACAACCAAACTCAAATGAAACAGAAGTTGCATGGTTTCACCTGTCCAGCAGATTGGTACACAGAGCCATTGATGTCTGCTTTGAGGGAGACAAGGTTCACCACAACGTGAATCTGAAACACCTTGGAATCACGTTAGAATGGACACTTTCTTTTAAGGAGCAGTTGAAGCGATCATCTGCTGAGTTCAGCAACGGAAAGAACATCCCCCATAAACTCTGTGGCACTCGTTGGTAATCGTCAACAGACATCGAGTATTAGCACTCAGAATGATGTATTCAATAGCGTAGCACTGAGCGCTTGTTTGGATTCGTAGCCGACACGCAAAAAAAAAGATATGTCTCTGCTCCAAGCAAAACCTGAACTCGTTGAACTTCACTATGTATACTGTGATTAGCATCATTTATGACAATCTCAATATATTTTCAGTGAAGGCATCAAATACGTGAGTACTTCTCATAAAAATTATGTGAAAGTTAAATATTAAACATGTACTACACCTCATTTGACAGATATACTATGTGATCAAATGTATCCGGACACTGGGCTGAAAATTACTTATAAGTTCGTGGCGACCTCCATCGGTAATGTTGGAATTCAGTATGGTGTTGGCCCACCCTTAGCCTTGATGACAGCTTCCACTCTCACAGGCATACGTTCAGTCAGGTTCATACGTTCAGTCTGGTGCTGAAAGGTTTCTTGTGGAATGGAAGCCCATTTTGCACGGAGTGCTGCACAGAGGAGAGGTATCAATATCGGTCGGTGAGGCCTGGCACGAAGTCGGCGTTGCAAAACATACCAAAGGCATTCTGTAGGATTCAGGTCAGGACTCTGTGCAGGCTAGTCATTTACAGGGATGTTATTGTCGTATAACAACATCGCCACAGGCCGTGCATTATGAACAGGTGCTCGATCGTATTGAAAGATGCAACTGCCATCCCCAAATTGCTCTTCAACAGTGCGAAGCAAGAAGCTGCTTAAAACATCAATGTAGGCCTGTGCTGTGATAGTGCCACGCAAAACAACAAGGGGTGCAAGCCCCCTCCGTGAAAAACACGACCACACCATAACACCACTGCCTCCAAATTTTACTGTTGGCACGCTGGCAGCTGACGTTCACAGGGCATTTGCCATACCCACACCCTGCCATCGGGTCGCCACATTGTGTACCGTGAATCGTCACTCCACACAACATTCGTCCACTGTTCAATCGTCCAATGTTTATGCTCATTACACCAACTGAGGCGTCTGCCTATTACACATTACGAACCTCTTCAAAAGTCGGCGGTCTCTGCCAGTCAACAGACGAGGTCTGTCTCTACGCTTTTGTACTGTATATGTCCCTTCACGTTTCCACTTCACTATCACATCTGAAAGAGGGGCCCTAGGGATGTGTCTCACATACAGACGTATGACACAAGTGACACCCAAACGACCTGACCACATTTGAAGTCTGTGAGTTCCACAGAGCACCCAACTCTGCTCTCTCACAATGTGTAGTGACTAATGAGGTCACTGATATGGAGTACCTACCGGTAGGTGGCAGCACAATGCACCTAATGCGAAACATGTATGTTTTTGGGGGTGTACGGATACTTTTGACCACATAGTGTACGTACTGATCTTAACATTCTTCTTTTCCTTCTCCTAAAGGACTGAAGACGTATATTTCACTTCGCAGTAATGGGATGGAAACTCCTGATACATTATACCTGTATATGAATAACAAAGTCACTGACACATAGTTATCCGTAGGACAGCTACCACAATGCACTCATCATGTGCCGCACCACCGGTTCCTTCTGTCTCCATGACTTCTACCTAACCATTTATGGCTGTCCTGTCTGCCTCACTCCTACCCTCAAACACCTTGGCCTCACCCTCACCCGCTACCTCACCTGGACTTGGACTTCCCATCTCCTTACAATCCAACACAAAGCCCACAACAGGCTCTGCCTCCCGAAACTCCTGTCCAGCCGAATGTGGGGACTGCATACTTCCACCATCCTTCACACCTACATATCTTTGATCCACCCCATCCTTTATCATGCCAGCATGGCTTGGATATCTGTCCCTCCAGGTTCTATAATGCTCTCCAAATCCTAGAAATTCATGCACTCCACCTCACCTTTCGTATCTGCCTTCTGTCCCCCAAGCACATCCTCTATGAGCTCATCCCCTTCCCCCACCTCCTCCTTTTCCTTGAACACATCCACACCTTGTATATTGTCTGCCAATTCTATTACCCCCCGCCTGGTATCCCCCTTCCTCTTCACCCCCAGGCCATTACCGTACCTTTACTATTGTGTCCCGCCCTCTCTTCATCTCCACAACCTCCACCTCCTTTCCCAACAAAACTTCCAGCACCCACACCTCCCAGACGATGAGCTTCGACCTGACATCTAACCCTCCTACCAACTCTAACCCCACCTTCTTCTTGCCTTCTCCTCAGAGCTTCCTCTCCTCCCCTTCCCTTCTCCTTAGCGGCCTTCCACCTCCTGCACCCCCCTCCCTCTCCTGTGTTTCCCTTCAGTGTCTTTACACTCTCTCCTGCCTTTCTTCCCTCTTCATCTCCCGCCCTGCCCATCTCCTGTCTCTTGGTGCGCCTTCTGCCCCCTTTTTCTTTCCTCTTCCTCCTCCCCCCCCCCCCCCCAGCGCCCCACTGGTACTTCCTCCCCTCTTTTTTCCTCCTCTCCAGCCTCCAGTTCCTGGGCAAGTCCCTACCAGCGGTTTTTTAATTCTTCATGATGCCTCGCCATTACCAGTGATTTTTTAAGTGTCTTGCTCTGTGTGATTTTTATCCTGTGGCCGACTTTTAAATTGTGTTTGCCTCCAGTGATTTTTAAGTGCACTTAAATTTGCCACCTGTGTTCTTTCAACTTCATATCGACATTTTAACTGTCCCCCAGTGCATGTCCCCATTTTAGCATATATTTTAACTCTCATCATTTCCATTTACTGTGTTTTTTATGTACCCTCTTTATCCCCCTTTTTATGTAATCAGGCTTCTTTATTTTTGTAAAGCCAATTGGCTGAAGAGTGGGCAGGGGAATGAAATCGCAATAAAGAAAAAAAAATTACCACAGCAATAAGCGATCAGAAAACGAGCCTGGTCCACATGTCTTGTACACCTATGTCACTCTGCTACCTGAGGCACTGGTTACCGTCAACTACTGACGACAATTGCGATCTGTTTTATAACGGTTATGAATTTTTTTTCTTATACGCTTTGTTTCTCAGTGTGGCTGTTTTCTTTCGCAGACTGCGTGAATCTAATAGAGAAATTGCTTAGGAAAGTGATAAGACTATTGCGGTCCTGCAAAGAGACCACAACATCGCACGTTAACGACACGCTGACTAGAATAAACGGTACGTAGCTGCTGCTGATCTACTACTCCAACTGTAAGCCGAGCGCCGGCCAGGGTGGCCGAGCGGTCCTAGGCGCTACAGTCTGGAACCGCGCGACCGCTACGGTTGCAGGTTCGAATCCTGCCTCGGGCATGGGTGTGTCTGATGTCCTTAGGTTAGTTAGGTTCAATGGTTCAAATGGCTCTGAGCACTATGCGACTTAACTTCTGAGGTCATCAGTCGCCTAGAACTCAGAACTAATAAAGCCTAACTAACCTAAGGACATCATACACATCTATGCCCGAGGCAGGATTCGAACCTGCGACCGTAGCGGTCGCTCGGCTCCAGACTGTAGCGCCTAGAACCGCACGGCACTCCGGCCAGCGTTAGTTAGGTGTAAGTAGTTCTAAGTTCTAGGGGACTGATGACCTCAGATGTTAAGTCCCATAGTGCTCCGAGCCGTTTGAACCATTTGTAAGCCGAACGTGTTAACGTGCGGTCCCCGCATTCGAGAAGGCGAGTTCGCCCTTGATCGGAGCCACCTCGCAGGTTAACGATGGGGAATGGTGGGCAACAGTGAATGTGGTCTTCAGGCGGTTTCTCAATTATGAATAAGTAAAAACAAAGCTGGCACCTGCGTCCCACCTCGGGTACACCCTACACAAGCTTTCAGAAAACTTTCTTACACTTGCGCGTGAGATTTACCTTGGATGTAGACAGGTGGGGGTGCACACATTCCGTTCGAGGAGGGAGTGAGTGGTGGTGACACGAAAGGCAATTACCATTGGCATTTGCTACAGTCTATACAAAAATGCCGATCCGGTAGAGAAATGGGAAATTAAACAAGGAGAAGATGTGCTTTGAAAGCATGTGTCACTGCTGACCCCTTGCCCTCCACACAGGATAGAAGTTCAAAGGCACTCGGCGGGCACATGAAAACTCGTACACTGTTGTCAGTAAACTCAGGGTTTTCATATTCTTGCGTATCATTAACATGAAAATATTTATTAGTTAAAACAACAAATAAATTTTCCTGTATTAAGAAGTTTTGCTCTGAATAAAATTTTGTTTATGAGTTCAGCACATCACATCCGATGTTTGTGACACCTATTCCCGAATTATTACGCTCATTACTACCACCTAGATCAATTCCAGATGGTGAGACGAACAGAGTTGGAACAACGACAGGCATCAATTTGCGTTTCGGAGGAAGATTCAACAGTTCAGTTTTCAAATGCCTTTCATAATCTGTATCAGTAAAATGTACTAAGCACACACAAGCATTTGCAATTAAAACGAATAGCCACGTTTGCAAACATTTACCCAATATTTGTTTCATCTGTTTGTTCTGAGAAAATATGGAAAATTTAATTCCTAACTTTTGCTGTTGTCTGCAGTGTTTGGTAGAATAAGCGATAACAAAGAAAACAGTTATTTTTTTATCTACATCACAACTCTGCAATTCACATAAAAGCGCTTGGCAGAGGTTTCCTAGTACCAATTTTAGAGTACTTCTCGACCGTCCATCCCTCGAATACCGCGTGGGAAAAGTGAAAAATTAACTCTTTCCGTAGGCACTCGGATTTATTTTATTAATGAAAACAATTGAAAGCACACTCTCAGAACCCATCAATAGACTGATTAACTGTAGCGTAACTCCGCTGTTAATAGTCATCCACTCAGAAACTCAATGACATCACGGTATTTTACTGAATGAGTGGACAGAATTGACGTCAGCGTCTCAACTTCTTGCCGCGCACCCACCCCGTCATGTGTACGCTTAGCATGTAGAGTGCGGAAGTACTGACCACGTCGTCCATCAGGAGTGAATAGTGTTTCGTATAACCTTGTCTGTAAATGTTTCCCTATTTCCCTCTGACTCTTCCCTTTGCTACCTCTCTGTCCTTCGCTACCTCTCATACCGACATCACTGCATTGCCAGGTTATGTAATATTAGTGGTAAAAACTATATTATTGAGCTTCATTTCGAAAGTTAATGCCCGTCTATTTGTTTCTTGTCTGCAGGAGTACAGAAGTGGATAACCATGAATTTCTTAACTGTATATATCTACCAACAGAACTACCCTACTGAAAGTAAGTTCACCGCTACAGGCTTATTAGAAGATCTGCTCCAGAGAACAATGATTCTGTTCTGCAAAGGTTCTTAAGACTTCCAAAATTTTTGTAAGCTTCATCATGCATGTTTCCGTGTTTATGGCTGCAACTTTCCAACTGTCCCACTTTTTTGTTACGGTCTTTGCATACGTAACATACTTTGGACGTTCCACAAAAAATCGGGTCGTGGATGCTTTTCATTTATGAAATTAATGGTTCTCTCACTGTGCCTGAGAACCTCCATCAAATATTAACTCGAACATTTGATTGTTGTTTCAAATCTCTCTCTGTCTTATGGTGACTTCGCAAACGGGTCCAAGTCTTTTTAGTTGATGCCACTTAGGCGACTAACGTGTCGGCGAAAATTAATGTGGACAACAGGACAGCCCGTCCCTGAGCGGAGAAAATCCCCGATTCAGCAAGGAATCGACCCTGGATCTCTTTGGTAGGCATTCAGCCACGCTGTCCAAGCAGCTACCGAGGCGGACGTGGTGCCACATAAAGCCTAATTAATATATTGAGTGCTTCTAACAAAACACCGCAAGTTCCTGATACTAAATTTCTATTAGTTCGCTTTCGTCTCTTTCGTGACAATTCTGCGGCCCCTGTAAACACTTCTTGCGAGAAAATGCTTTGTCCAGAACGTCACAGATTAACAGTGGCCGGCAACGTTATCATACATGTGTCTACGGTCCGTATGGCCGCGCTGTATTGTCGTCAATATGCAATTTACGTGACACGTGCAATCATACCTCCGCGAACTTTAGTGACTCTTGAGTCGATACGCGGGCAGATTGCGCTACGCTCTCGAAATCTCATCGGTTCACTTCAGAGGGAGACAACCTGCTGCGGCCATCTGCAAACGTGAAGGTCCCCCCACGCACCCGCGGATGGCTGCGAACTCCGGGTCCGGCGCCCAGCCAGCTGAGCCGTCGCGGTGGGGACGCCTAAATATACCTCGGCAAGGGCCATCGCCACCAGGAACTGGCCGGCAATCACGCCTAGTTCTGCTAGCTCTCCGTGCACGGCTTCTGGCGCTGCTCCAGCCTAAACGTCAGTCCATTGTACCTGTCCGTTTCATGAAATAATCTAGAAAATCACATCATATTGAGAGGGCTTACGTTTAATTTCGGTACTGTCAACACGACCGAAACGAAATTTAGTCACAAAAAAATCCACAGCATTTGCAGTGGATCTAAAGACTTTCACGGCGTGCTTGTGGAATAAAATCTTCTCGGGTTGCAGACTATGTCTATTCACAGGGTGTTTATCTGCTGCCCCGACTTCTGGCGAAATGCCATTGTGTCGTAGTCAGTGAGATCAGCGGCTACAATAATGAATATTTTAAGAAGTCAGTGAGGCCAGGCCGGCCGTTGTGGCCGAGCGGTTCTACAGTCTGGAACCCCACGACCACTACGGTCGCAGGTTCGAATCCTGCCTCGGGCATGGATGTGTGTGATGTCCTTAAGTTAGTTAGGTTTAAGTAGTTCTAAGTTCTAGGGGACTGATGACCTCAGAAGTTAAGTCCCATAGTGCTCAGAGCCATTTGAACCACTGAGGCCATTAGAGACGCTGCGACAATAGTAAACAGCAAAATAGTGGTGGCGGGTTTTCAGGAGTGCTGCTAAGCGGAATGGGATGGTTGTCAGGCAGGATTGACGAAGGGCATCGAAAAAGTTCAAGAAGGGCAGCTCGTTTTGTAGTAACGTGATATGATACACGAGGTATGGAAGCAGTTATTACAAAAAGAAAAACCTATTTCCGTTGCTGCAACGTCTTTTCGTCTCCAACTTTCTCCTCCGAAAGCTAAAATACACTGGTGTGCAAAACTTAAGGAGGACAGTAACTTTCGTTTGATTGTCACTGCCAGGTAAAGTAGCTAGATGAATCTTGGACCGTGCGTAGAAAGAACTTATACAGTACGATACAGAATGTAACTGAAAGAAATACGCACTGAGCTGAAACGCTGAAGTCATCGCCATTTAGGATGCTCCCCTGGATTTTACAAAAGGCAGGATATAGTTCTTAATAGGGTACGCAGTGACAACGGACGGCAAACTCTGTAAGGTGGTCCTGCGCTGGCCACAAGATTGGTCAGTAGTTCTTGTGGTAGGGCGATCAGTTCCGTCACCAGCGCAGCTCACAACGTTAAGGTCGTTGGTACATGTGCACTTGCTGCAGTACCTCCCACAAACACACCCACCCGTGCTCTTCTGTATTTAAGTCGGGGCAACGGGCACTCCATTCCATTCGCAGAATATCCTCTCCTGTCAAGGGCTCTTCAACCTCCGCAGTTCAATGCGTTCGCGTATAAAAATGAACTGAGGGTTGAATGCACCCCTGAAAACAGGCAAATGCCAATGCCACAGTAACGTTGACCGTTGAGCGTACGTTCTAAGATTTGGAGGTCAGTTCGCCCATACGATATTCTGTCTTCCCCCACCATAACACCAGGGCCAGTAAAATGATCAGGTTCAAAAATTACTGACTTGCCGTAATATGGCGAGAGGTGGGAACGCGTAATGCACCGAGGAACGTTGTCGAATACGATCGGTCTCGTGGTCCATGTGATACGGCGTGCGGAGGCATTATGTCGCATGGACGTATTGACCTCAAAATCTCTGAACCTCACAGTCAACTTTATTGTAACGTTCCACTTGTTCTACATCTCCCCGTAATGCATTCGGCTCTGACTTCATTTTTATGGATGACAATACGAGACGACATAGAACACCCTAGGTGAAAGTGCTCTTGGAAACGAGTGGATATTCGGCGAAAGGATTGGCAGCCCCTTCCCTCGACTTAAATCCTATCGATCACGTATGGGATGCGTAGGAAAGACACACTGCAACACGTCCATATGCACCAATAATCATGCAGCAATTGTGAGTCGCGTTGGTCGAGAAATGGAAAGCCCTACCATAAGAACTACTTGCCAACTTCTTGGTTATCATGGGAGCACGTTGCACGCATTGCCACCTGTGGTGATCTCACACCCTCCTAACAACCATGTCCCGCCTTTTGTAATATTCAAGGGACATCACAAATCGCGGCTATTTTAGTGTAATTATTATCTTTGAATAAAAGTGTCGTTTCTATTCAATTCATTGCGTATTCCTTGCAGTTACCCTCCGTACTGTACCGTACCGTACTCAAGCAGCTCATTCTGTGTTCTGCCCAAGTTTCATCCAGTTATGTTACTGGGCAGTGACACACCATGAGAAAATTACTTCTTCCTTTAAGTTTTACACACCAATATATTTTTTTGAGTCTGACCTCCATAGGGAGAAGCGACTGTCGTAATAAAATAAGAGAAACCGGAAGTCGCGTGGGAAGATTTAGGTGTTCATTTTTCCCAGAGAGTGGAATGGTCGAGGAATAGTTTGAACGTGTGTATTATAAACCCTCTGCCAAGCCGTTAAGTGCGAACTGCAGAGTAGTCATGTAGATGTACATGTAGGTGATAGAAACAGAAAAGTACTTCCTACTGTATTCTTATGAAGCCTCCCCGAAAACTAGTTGGGCTAAGAAAAGAATCTGAACGCTTCTTACGACCAGCCGTAAAAAAAACAAAAGCTAGGAAGAAATTTTAGGGCTCCGTACAATTGGTGTCTATAGCATACCTTGCGAATGTAGAATATCATACATCGAGCAGAGGCACCTTTGTGTCTAGCTACGTTGCGCTGACTTCCTCATCGTAAGACGCGGACAGAAACACGAAAATGCAGTGGCAGAGGACAGTTGTCTACAGGAGTACACATTCGATTGTGAAAAGACATCGGTTACATTTTCGATGACTGGTCTCAGAAAAAGCGCAGTTAAGGCCCACCGAAACTCGTTAATCGTGTTAAGAGGTTTGGCCTCTGCACAGGTTGGTATCCCGGTTTGGTAGCAATACATGGGACCGACTTCGTACCTGAAACTCACCGGTCAGCATCTATTCTATATTTCATCATAATTATCCGCACAGTAAAAAAACTGATCAAGAATCTCTTGACTCGGCGAACCATATTTCCGCTGAGGCTAGTAAAATAATCCGCATTGCCTATCATCCATCCTGCCACAAACACAACAAAATAAGATAATTGCGTTTTTCTCAAGGCAGAATACATACAAAATATGTTTGAAAGAATTTCCATTTCAAATACATTTTTATTCTGAAAATTTTTTAAAGATCTATGAAATATTTATATCACTGATTTTTTCTCTAGTAGAACAGCTACTGCGAAACCACAAAACAGCATAGTTTCATTTGAAACAATTCAATTGTGTCTTTTTCTTTGGTACGTTTACAATAAAAGCTTTTATTTTATAAAGCCTTTATGATTAATCATCTTGATGAAAACTTATCATCAATATAAAAAAAAAACATTTGACATGGAGATTCTATGGCGACACCATGCAGTTTGTGTGAGAACAGGGAGAAGAATGAGGCAGAGAGAGATGACTTGGGTACTGTTCCTCTTGTGCTTTTCGGTAGAGTGACAACGGAAAAAGCCAAAAATCAAGGGAAACATAATGAACTAGACATACAAACCACAATAAAAACCCCTTTAACAAGTTTTGTACATCGCCTTAATGATCTCGCAACATGAAAAGAACCTAGAAGTAAGAGACTAGTACGCGTTAAGACACTTTTCTCGTGTTTAGGGAAATTTTGGAATTGTAGGATATTGTGTGATTACGTTATTCATCTAGAAATATGTTAGAAAATTTCTACGTGAATCACAAGCAAAATAAGACGAGTATCCACTCCAAAACATTTCTCTATTACAGTGTGTCTGTAAAATAAGTGAAAAATAGAAGAAACAATACATCGAAAAGAACTGTCGGCATTGTGAATCGACTCTGACAAAAATGGTATGGAAGAATTCCTTTTTCCATTTGCAATTACAAGAAAGTTTTTTGTCTCTACAGTCAAGTATTCCACTACACGTAGTGCTGCACTAAAGCCAGCAAATTAGATGGTCCTGTCATTGTTCACACTAGTACTTCTATCGAGCGAAAAATTCACCTTGTCTGGCAGTAGAATGATTAACTGCCAGTCCTTGGTGCCTCGTATTGGTGTGAAACGTAACTTGACATATTATTTCTTTTTCATTATTGAAAAGTAGTTGCCTCTGTGCCTTTACGTGAAAGTCACATAGAGCTATTGTCAATAGCTTATTCTGCTGTTTGCATCGCTTACGTCATTTCACATGTAGCACTGCATCTCCAATGCCTGATGATGGGACTGATGATCGATTTTGGGCTGTCCAGTATCAAGCAAACTGTCAACGAATTTCCAACCATGGAATTCTTCCCAGTCGCTCTTTTAGATAGAGAGCCGCAGACATTTACATTCACTATGTGATGATTACTTCACCTTCATGATTGCCTGAACTCGACTAGGGACACTTTCAATGAGGTGTGTGAATGTCGTAGTGGCAGCCACTTTTCTCCAAGAGCCGAAATAAGAGAAGATAATGATGACAGACACTGGGGTTTGGAATGACGTCTAAGTTCTATCTCTTCGAAATGGTGTTCCATTGGGTTTAGGTCGCTGCTCGGGGCAGGGCATTCCATTTCGGGAATGTTGTTGCCCACAAACCACGCCTCACTAATGTTGCTTAATAACAGGTTACACTATTATCTCCAAGCTGCCCCGTTACCTATGCACTACACAATGCTAAAAAATGTCCATATCCTTCCGCATTTAGCGTTTTCTTAAGCAGAATATGGAGACCACACCGTAATCACGAATACCACCCTTACATGATGGCAGGTAGCATTCTCCAGGCATTACCTAAGCCCAAACCCACAGTCGGATTGCCGCAGGGTACGGCGTGATGCATCGCTCCAAATAACTCGTTTCCAGTCACCATGGGGCCAATGGCGGCGCTCTTCACGCTATCTCAAGCGTCGCTTACTACTGACTACAGAAACGTGTGATTTATGAAGAACTACTCGACCACTGTTCCCCAATCTGTTTATCCCTGACGCACAGTCAACGTGCTGACTGGACTGCTGGTAGCATTTTGGAACTTATGACTAAATCGTTCCGCCGATTTAATGCGATTTTGTACATCTACCCTCCGCAATGATTGGCGGTTTCTGTCCGTCAGTACAAGATGTCTGTCCCGTCTTGGTTTAGTTTTACTTGTTCCTGTTCCTTGGCGTTTCCACTTTACAATTACATCGCCAATGATCGATATAGGTGGCTCTAGGATTGAAATGCCCCTGATGGGTTTGTTACTTAGGTGGCGTCCAATGACAAGTCCATGTTCGAAGTCGCTGAGTCTTCCGACCAAACCATTTTCTTGTCACTGTTTTTTATTGACGACCCAATCCCCCCCCCCCCCCCCCCCCAGACACACACACATTTTATACTGGCATGTCCGCCGCTCCTGACATCTAGTGGTCAGTTCTGCATTACCTAAGTGTGCCTGGATATCTTTGATGTCATACCTTGTAATTAAGACACAAGAAACACTATTCTCTCTCCCGCAAATGAAAAAAATGCAGTATTTAATTCCAACGGCAGAATGTGTTCTATATACGGTGTATCAGGAGCAAGGTGGACCGAGGAACAAAGACAAGACGCTTTTCCTTCGTAAAGTGATCAGACATTTACATTCCTGGATGATCTGAATTCACTGCATTCCAAAAATAAAAAATGAAATATATACAAAAAATTTGCTCTCAGGCATAACATTACTTCTGCTAAAACGCGCCTCTCTGCCTAAATTAGTTTCTCTCAATATTAAGGGCAATCGACAAAAATCATTACACTCTTAATGTCATTTAACGATGGGGTCCAAATAATTTGCGCTTTATTCAAAACGAAGCGTGTATTCGTTCGTCGGTCCACTTTAGTGAGTTACCACTATACAACACCGACAAATTACTAGCCCGAGACGTGCTTCTGATTTCTCTTTCACTGCTTTTACGTTTTCGCCTACCGTTAATTAGTTTAGAAGTTTTGTTCAAAAGAAGTTTTGTTCATCGAAGAAGAAAATCAGATTTCACAATTAACTGAGTGAAGTTCTTCTTATCCTTACCCTAAGCAGTTTTGAATCTCACAGTCAGAAGCTTATTAAAGCCGAATAACTCAGTTGGCTTGTCGCTGTCAGAGGCATGAGAGAACGAAAATGTTCCGTCGCTTCACCGTGTCTCCAGACACAAAGGAAAATCCAATCATCAATTTGAAATATCAGAGCTGCAGATATTAAAGTTAACTTCGGCGAATTTCTCTGGACGCTACAATTCTCCGAAATCGTACATATATCGAACGACATTTGAAAGTTTGTGAAGTTTCGGTTGAAACTAACAGAAAACGAATCAGGAAATACGGATGAAATAGTGGTTCTTTTGCAAACAGTTAACAATAGATAAGTAATCTGATACACATTTTCACATAAATCGGATATGCAGCGCTCACATAATGATCAGAGGAATTTGAGAAAGCGAAGCTGAATTTGAGGCACCCTATTCCGTTACATTCCTAACCAAACGGTTTTGTTCTTGCAAGTAAAGAAAGTGTTTCATTGTTGAAAATATCTGAACGAAGCAGATACTGGACGCGTCGTCGGACTTCTGGTTTAGTAATTAACATCGACAGATGGTTCTCTGCCTACCATGTAACCGACTTGGAAAAGTTATGTATCGCACTGTAAAATGATAGCTACCAGTCTCAAAAGTGTTAATGAAGTGAGCTCTCAAGTTTTATCGGCGTGACTAGATTAGTGGTGTACTATCAGCTGTTCTGCTGAGTTGTTGTTCCCATTTATGCATAGTATTTCGACAACCGCCCAGCCATCTTCTTCAGGTGCTGCAATTTTTACTATTATGTGTACTCGCTACCTGTGCTCCAGCCACAGTCTGGGTGAAGGCCAGGCTGTGAGTAGCTTTATCAACCCAATAGTATTAGGTTGTTGCATAAGTTCGTACCGGTTTTGTTTTGCTTATTGGTATTGCATTTGCTATGGGTTTATTTATCGACTGTCTTTTTTATTTGCAGTTAACTATTGCTGTCTGAGTTAACATACTATCATTTTGTCATTTGGAGATAGTGAATGGAGTTGTGAACGCTAGAAAATGGAGTGTCAAGTGGAGAAATCGGAACATCTCCGAGAAACTCTTCCGTTTGAGTTCAGTGGAGGGGTGACTGCAGCGGAGGCAGCCAGAAACATTTGCGTCGTGTATGGGGATAACGCTATTAGGCAGAGCATGGTAAGAAAATTGTTTTCTCGTTTTGAGGAGGATCGTTTTGACCTAATGACTCTCCAAGTTCAAGAAGACCTTCAGGGCTTGATAAAGATCGTTTAAATTCATTAATCCACTATCATCCACGTCGGTGTACTTGATAACTAGTAAGTAATTATTCCAACATCGTGCGACATTTGCGTGCAATGAGGAACGTTCAAAAATCGGGTGTAAGGATACCGCACGCTCTAAGTCAAAATCACAGAGATAAGCATACGAGCTCCTCTGCTTGCTTATCATCAGCTGGCTTGTGAACAACACCGACTATTTCCTTCCTGTATCGTTACTTGCGACGAAAAATTGTGTCGTTATGCTAACATAAGGAAAAGAAAGGCGCAGAAGTCACTCCGCACCTACTTATTCATGTGACCTTGTGCACTTAGATTTTCACTTTTTCCGCAGTCAATTGAACAGCCTTCAAGGGACTCTCTTTCCGGATGAAAATCCGCTCAGAATATGACTCGATGCTTTCTTCGCCTCAAAACTACGTGATTTCTACACTCGCGGAATTTAAAAGTTCCCCCAGCGATGGCAGACAGTTATAAATAGTCAAGGAGAATTTATTGTTGATGCCTGAAGTCTCTGTTATGAGTTTCTATTATATGTTTCTGATGTGTTCATTAAACTTATGGAAAAACACTACGAGCTTATACATCAACCTAATAGCCTCCATAACAGTCCATAAATTTATATCGTTGAGTCGATGATGCACATCGAAGAGATTCGTAGGCTGTAGTACAATCATAATCACTTAGCCATCATAAACTGCAAACCGATATTGACGAATGCGGCACTGTCTCGTTCAGGTCATGTATTTCAAATCGTATTTAATTTTGTCGTTACCTTAGAATTCATGGCGTCATTGAAGTTCATTTGGCAACTTCAGTCTAACCAGTTCATAAACAGATGCATTTTCCATTCATTCTTGCCAGTAGTGTCGTAGTAGCGAAACCTTGACACAACCAGTCGTCCGATAGTATTCATCAAGTCACGATGTGGGGTCTTTATATGCGTCTTGAACTCATTGTCAAGATTTTTACTTCGCCATTTAGCAAACTGTGTTATTATAGGATGTTTCACTCACTGTGCCGCAACGCATTGGAGTCGCGTAGTTAGCACATTTTATTAAATTGCTCTAAGACAAACACAATCAGTTTTCTATTATTAATGTTGCTTATTTACACTGGTTACATGCTGCTAACTTTAATATCAATTATACATAGAGTTTATGTTCAGCTTTTGGGAATCAGACGTTCTGTCAGAATGGTTCACACGATTGAAAATCGAGTATACATCGTTATCACATCTTACATGCAATTTTAAAAAAGTGATTGAAATGCATAAGACGTATCTATTTCTTATTTACTCAAACTGACGAAAAGGGGAAAAGGACGATGATGGTGTATCAACCCGTTGACGACGATTAATTGAAAGAGAAACACTATCTTGGACCGCACAAGGATAGAACAGGAGAGTAGTTGTTCAGAGGAACAATTCCTGCATTACCCTCGAGTGACGTAGGGACGCGACCCGAAGTCTAAACGTAGATGGTTGGACAGCGATTCGAAACCCTCTCGAAATGAGAGTCCAGTGAGCTTAAAAATTGCGCCACCTCAATTGGTTCAACTTCAAAGCTAAATCATGTGTGTGAGAGTACATTTCATTCTGTAGCAGATATGAGGTATTGAATTATCCGCAAAATGAAGGCGAAATTAGTCCCTCTATAATTCAAAACTGTAAAATACTCTCAGTTGAGTTACACCTCGAACGCAAGTACTTCTTCCTCAGCGCAAATTCTGAAGCTGAATACTATCAACCTATGTTACGTCAATCGTTTCTTGGCCGACTGCTGTGGTTCGTGAGATTGGCGATTTAGATTTTTCATTCGCGTAAAATAAATATTTGAAAAAGCTTTAGAGATAGTGAAAATCTGTACCATACTTTATCTACACCATTATACACGTAGAGCAATGGATTGAAGGGATTAACGTCCCTTATTGTCCACACAAATTACTACGTTTTGTTCTCACATTCAGTTCACGAATTCCTTGAATAAGTATTAAAACTTTCGAAAATGAGAAAGAAAATATACGCAAAGTGAAACTATAACGAGAAGGCATTACGCTCGTCTAGGAAACCGAAAAAATCCCAAAAGAACTCCGCGCCTGTGGGTGGAAACTTAAATAATGAAATACTGCACCAGTTACGCGTTTTTCTTATGCTTAGCACGACGCGTTTCGAGAATTTATTCTATTGTCAGGTGCAAAAGTTTGCACAAGAATTTTGTGTGATATTTGCATGCGTGTTGTTCTGCCTCTCTTGCCCTGTAGTCGACTTTTTGAGGTTGTATACCGCAATGGGAAAATCGGAAAAAATCGATCTTCGGATGTCTTTTACATGCTAATTTTAGAACATCGATTATGACAAATGAAATTGAACTTGCAGCCCTTCCAGCTTGCAAAGTAACTCTGTTGATCACGACGGATCGTCAGCTTCTGGCTTCACTTAAAAACTTTAAAATACCAGCTCCGCCATGTAAGGCCACGAAGTGCATCATCAACCCCACAACACCTCGACTTCATTAACTTCGAACCGTTCCACGAGTATATTCAATATGTAGCCCTGTCAGCCAGTCAACGTCAGGAACCGAATTCAAGCATTTCCCTAGGTCATTCGCTGCTCCTGTTAATCGTTTTTTTTTTTCAGAAAGTACTCATTCCTGTTCGGTCCTTAAGAATTTTGTTTCCAACACGTGCTGGAAAACACTAGTAGTCATGGGAAAATTATTCGCACTTAAGCCAGCTTAGTAAGCTCAGACCACAACTATTTAGGTAGATTAGGGAAAGTTCAGCCCATCGTCTTTATAGTGAAATGTCCCTTTCCTGCGGCTACCGGAAACTGGTCCTGTTATCCATAACAGTAAACAGAGCGAGTACATAGGCGTGACGAGGAAATATTGTTACGATGTACCCTGCTGCATATCGTTTTAATTTAATCTGTATACAAATAACAAAGTGATGTACTACAACTGTACACTTAAAGCCACATTCACGTGCAGTGTGGGATTCGAATGCGTGATCCGCTCTTTATGGGACAGCAAGACTGCACTGAGGCCACAGATGTCGTCGAAGCAGCCATATTTGAGACACCTGACAGGCAAGTCAACGCAGTGGTGTGTAGTCGGATAGCCTAAAAAACCATGACTCACACTTCAGTTAATATAAGACATAAAAGTAAGATGGGAGCGCGGGTGAGAGTTGCTCCTCAACAGGAGTCGATCCTGGATATCCTTCGACGTAGCTAAGTGAGTAACTGTCAGCAATCTGGGTTCACTAAGAAAACCTCTGACCTTAACACGGTTCTCGAAAGCTGTGAGTCTCGATCCGAAGAAAGCATGATCAGAGTTTCAGGGACCATGCAGGTGGTGGGTTGAGACCTACGGCAACAGGTGGGCGGGTCCTCCCAACATGGCAACAGGTAGCGCAACCGGAGCCATGGCGACTATTTTGGGATAAACCGCTGGCCGCACACGCCCGCTGACGTCACGGCTGCCGCCTGCTGCGTGGGCTAAGGCATGCTGCTGCTACACTCTTTGCTTCTCAACGCGCGCACTTGTACTGTCAAATACTGTGCTCCAAGTTTTAATGTTGATCACTAATCCCTCCTGAATAATCAGTATAATAATATAAACCGTTCATTCGATAAGATGCGACTTAATCCATATCGAGAATGCAGATGTAGACGCACAGAAAAGGAAGATTAACCAAATGATATCTAATTTGCAGACATTCTTGCACATAAGGCAACAGCTTCAAGAATCTAGAGCTGCGACACGTCCCCTAGTTCCCAATACGCTGCATCCGTCGACAAATATGCCCCTTTATATACATTATTTCCAATAAATCAAGATAAAATCACAAAAGCAACTACAGCTCACGAAATCACGTGGCGTGTGTGAAAAAACAGTCAATGTAAATTGGTACAAACTAATCATCCGTCAGGATACGTCCAGGATGCAGTCGTTTAAATGTTGGCATTGAGTCCTAGACGAAACGTGAGCGGTGCAAGCGTTGCTAGTTGACTCGCAGATTTAGCAATTTAGGAACAGTTTCGTGCATATTATTCGATGTTGTCACCCTTCCAGCTGCTACATACCTTCTTAGTTCAGATCCGAAATAGGAGAACGCAGCGGTTTCAAGTGTAGAATAGTACATATCAACCATCAGCACACGAGGTAATTCTTGTCAGTCCTTGTGAGCACCTTCTGAATGCTGAAACTATGGTTAGAAACTGTAGTCAACTACTCTTAACAACAGCAGAACGAACATTTAACTACATGACTGATAGTGAGCTGAACCTTCCTTTGCCACAGTTCGCCTAGTGGACGAATGTAACCTTGGAAAAACGTCCATGGCTCTCGCGAATCTCTGTTGGATAAATTTAGAGAAACTGTATTAGAAGATGGGTATGCGACCATTATGCTGCCACCAAGGTAAAGCTTGCGAAGGGATCTTGAGATAAAATATAAGAGAGATTGGAGCGCGTACAGATGCATATATACACGGATAACATTGGCACAATGTACCATGCACGAAACACTATAAAAGGTGATTTTTGTGATGGTGCTACAAACTTTCAGGGGCGACGGAGAGGGGTAACTGTATCAGTTTGAGGCCAGGGCCCTGGTGCGGAAACGACCGATTCGATACAAGTGAAAAATCTTCTGACGCCTCTGACACTGGAATACATGTACCGGTTCTGTTGTATGTGAGATTTTAGGTTATGCACCTTTCAGAGGTGAAAAATATGTTGTAAACATGGGCTCTAAAACGCATGCCTTAAGAATTATGGGCACTTATTCATCTTTGACACTGTGAAACACATCTCTTGTCTTATAAACTCTTTGGTTTCCATATTTCTGGAGTAGACAGTATGGACCAAAACACGAAAAATATGTTCAGTCAATATGGGCTTTAAAATGCTTGCCTTAATAGGTATGGAAACTTGTTCAGCAGACGAAATGTATTCCAAAATAGCGAACAAGTGCTCGTAGCTTTTAAGATATGCATTTCAGAGTCCACAAATACTTGACATTTTTTCTTGTTTTGGTCCCTACTACCACCTCTGAAAGATGCGTACCCCACAGTCTTAGCAAGAGCAATACCAGTACGGGTATTCCTCTGACAGAGGTGTCAGAACGATTTTGCCTCATAACTTTGAACTCGGTCGTTTCCGGAGGAGAGTCCACCCTCAGATCGTTCCTAATGTTCCAAAACGAACTGAATGGTTCCAGAGACCTTATAAAGTCTCAAAGATCTATGATGCATATATGCACATTGAAGTTACGAGTGAAAATTCGTACGAAGGCTGGGATTTAAATCCAGGTCTCCTGCTCACTAGGCAGATGCGTTAACCAGTACGCCACCCTGGCACATTGGCTTTGCACAACTGCACGGATTATCCCAGCACGCCACCCTCCTCAGTCCAAACGCCTATTCGAGCTTCAGCTCATTTGGTATTCCCCTAAACTCAATAGCATTGGAGAGGATCTCCAACTGTACTGGACTGGCACCTCAGCATCGAACGAAACGGGGGATCCTTCCCTAAACTCAGGCATAGGTGCTTTAGCCAAATGAAACTATGTGGTTCCCTAGAGCTTTTGAGGTCGCAAGTTCCTGTGCTGTATATATGTAAAGACTGTCCCAGTATGGCGTAGGAGTTAGAGCGTCTGCCTAGAGAGTAGGAGACCCAGGTAAGAATCCCAGTCGTGATACAAATTTTCATACGCCGCTTCAGTCAGCATCTACACATTATGAAAATCAATAACGAATGTCAAAGAATAGAAATGGTACGACCATACATCCTATCACTTACGTACAGATTATCTGTTACTACGCTGCTAGACACAAATACAGGAGAATTAAGATCAAATTATCAGGAAAGCTCAAAGGTGGTATGGTATATAAGAAATAGCGTTTCTGATAGTCGACCAATGTTTCACATTCCTGCGAAGAAACCAATATTTTATAACAGTCTCTAGATCAACAATCAGACCTACATGGAACAATGGGTTCGGGAAAAAAACACTAGATTTATTGCTGACAGCCGGTTCCCGCTGACCAACCCAACCGATCACAAAGCTGGTTGCTGCAAAACTAGGGAGCTGGGAGAACGGCTTTCGACCTGAGGCTGTAAACTTGGGATATTTGCGTGCTGTCTAAAAGTGTGAGTGCGGCCGACCAGTAAGTGGATCATGGCGGGCGTCCAGAGGCGGCGGCGCCGCTGGCCCATTTCGCACCCCGGCGCCTCCTGGTTCTGCCGCAACGGCGAAGCCCGCGAGCCAGGCGCCGCATTGGCAGGTGACGCGTAAACCGACCCCCTCCTCACTGTAAACGTTTTCCCAGTCTCCTGCGAAAGCCCTGCCTCACAACGTTCTGCTCTAGATAACACAGACTGCTGGTATGGTCTAGGGAGACGTCCCAAGTTCCATACCGTGTCCCTCTGGGGTGCGAATGATGTCACGTAAGGTGATACCTTTACAAGTGAGACCGTTACTCCTGAACGAGATCAAACGTCAGGCAGCTCCCTCGATAAGGTGAAGACGTTGCTAGGCTTTCGTGGACAAAGCTCTTTCCACCTTTTTTTTTTTTTTTTTTCTTTTTTTGCGCAAATAATGAGTTCACATTCTAACGTCAGACAATAAGTATCTGCAATGTTGTTCATATTCTCTTTAGGTGGGCTCTTCTGCTTTGTATGCTCACCAGCCGCTACACAGCACCATTATCTTCGCCTGTGGTAGGTTGCAGCGTTATCACATCAATCCACTTTGCACTGTTGTGACATAAAACAGCCGCGTCGGTATCTGTTTGCTCCATAGAAGAACAGTGTCTCGCGATCCGATTTTTGTGGTGTTTACCGGTGGATTGAACCGTTCAGAAATGGTCAAACGAGCGTGAACGGTGAGTAAATAGTGAGGCGTCCAACTGCAGCCACAGCCAGCGCCAAATATTGAAGAAATCCCTGCCTTGATTCTGAATAACAGACGAGTGACTGTTGATGATGTGGCAAATCATACGCAGTTAGTCATGATTCTGTATGTGAAATCATGGATAAGGGGCTCAGAAAGTCTGTGCTAGATGGCTAGATGGGTTCCAAAAAATACTGGATGGAGAAGTCAAGAGTAACCAAATGAAGATGTGTCAACACCTACTGGGCCGTCCGCAGCTCGTGGTCTAGTGGCTAGCATTGCCGCCTCTGGATCATAGGTACCGTGTTCGATTCTCGGCCGTGTTGGGGGTTTTCTCTGCCTGGAGACTGGGTGTTTGTGTTTTCCCCATCATTTCCTCCTCCTCCTCATCATCATCATTCGTGACAGTGACTAGACTGGATTGTGTAAAAATTGGACTCTGTAAAGGGACTTTGTACGGGCCCTGATGACCGCTCAGTTGAGCGCCCTACAAACCAAACATATCGTCACCTGCTGAGCCGTAGTGCTAATGAAGGTAGGCGTTTCTGAAACCAGTCGTCGCTGGAGATGATCCGCTTACAGATGATTCAGGAGGCGATAGACTGAGCTACGGTTAAGAGGGGAAGGAACTGTGCATGTATGGTTTGTTGCGCAATCGAAGGTCTTTCTTTCAGAGCTTATAGGAAACCTTGTGCAGCGGTAAACCAACTGCATCGAAAAGCAAGCTGACTATGTTGAGAAAGTATTTCAGTATATATCAGTAAAAACTGTGAACCCCTATTGTGATAAACTATAAAAATTGATTGCAGATACTTGTTGGCTTATCCTTGTAATTTCATGACGATAACAGAAAACAAACTCACCTTAAAAAAGTTATATACATTGTTAAAACATTCATGTTTCAGTTCCCAGTACCGAAATTGTAAGGGCATATATTGTACATGTTAGGCATCTTATTTCTTTGGGAAGGGAGCTTTTATATGCAGTTCCCTTGTACCACACGTGTGTGTGTGTTCAGTTTGTTCATGACGTTACTTGGTCGAATGACTCTCGTTTCACAGTGTTTCCAACGTCCAGATTCGAGTGAAACATGGCGATGGCTCGGTGATGATTTAGGCACTAATATAGCGGTATTCCATGGATTCCAAGGTCACTCTGCAAGGTCGCATTACTGCTGGGGCTCATGTAACCATCTTGGCTGATCAGGTCTATCCCATGGTGCTATGTGCGTTACCCAGTGGCGATGCTATGTTCTAAAATGACAGGGCCCCTGTCCACACAGGTCAGATCGTCGAGGATTGGTTTTTGTGAGCACGACGATGGATTTTGATATCTCTCGTGGCCACCTCAGTCACAGGATCTCAATGTTATTGACGGATTGCCGTCCTACGGGCCCGGGTTCGATTCCCGGCTCGGTCGGGGATTTTCTCCGCTCAGGGACTGGGCGTCGTGTTGTCTTCGTCATCATTTCATCCCCATCCGGCGCGCAAGTCGCCCAATGTGGCGTCGAATGTAATAAGATCTGGACCAAGGCGACCGGACCTGCCCCGCAAGGGGCCTTCCGGCCGATGACGCAAAACGCTCATTTCCATTTCCATTGTTATTGAGAATTTGTGGTCTACTTTGGAGAGAAGGTTGCGTGATCTCTATCCACCTCCATCACCGTTGGCTGTAGTTGCCATTATTTTGCAGGAAGAATGGTATAAGATTCCCTTAAGAAACATACAGGGCCTGTATTTATCCATTCCGAAATGATTGGAAGCTGTTTTGAGTGCCAACGGTTTTCTTACTCTGTTTTAGGTATGGTACTGTGTTGCGTTTGTGATGTTTCCATATATTTGTGCATCCCTTGTACGTAGCTCTCCAGTGAGAGATGATAGCAGACGTAACATGATCCTGTTTCATCCCATGTCAACATTTCCCACACAGTAATAGCTGCTGCCCTTGTCACCTCCTATTGCACTATCTCTGCTTAAGTTACATCCGGAAAACCGAAGTTTGTAATGTAAACACAGTTCAGCAAAGTAGGCCCCCGCCATCAAAGACAGAACCAATGATTGACCATAAAAATCGTACATATAAACTATTACTTTTACATTACTTTTTAAATAAATCCACTTGAGGAAAGAGAAGTAACCCACCGAGACGAGTAGTTAATATATAATAAGGTGATTGTTTACACTTGTTTATGTGTTTCAGAAGTGACCAAACAGAACCTAAGCACTAAATATTCCCGTCTAACTTCCATTTTTGTTTTGTTTTCATATTACCGTTTTCTTTCTTTTACACGTGCTGATGTTGACACTCATTGTATTCACCATAAAAACATAAACATGCAAAATGGAACATATGCAAGGCTATCGCATTCATTCCTCGCTTTCACTTCTCGACTAAACCGTATCTGATGCTAACACGTCGTGTAGAGTAGAGACGTGACTTCTATGCTGCAAATGGTTTTAGTTTTAAGATTATGCTTCCTTTTCCTTTTCTTTGTTCATTTAGTATATTTTCTGGGTATTTTATAGCCATCGCATCACTTGTGTGTATGGCATACAGTAGTATTAGATAAATACAATTTGCCCTTTATGATTACTTTGACAAGCAATGTGAACTGCCTAAGACAGAGTATGGGGTGGAACCTGATGTGTTGAATGTTCCGCTACAGAGCCTGATATATCCATGTTTAGCAAATAAGGACACTGAAAAGTTTTATGCTATATCGCGTAAATTCAAAGATAAGGCAGCGGAAAAACGCTCCTACTGGAGCACAAAAAAGGTGAATATGACCCTGTTTAAATGCCTCTGACTGAAAAGAGGGTTACCAGCTGCCTCATTCTACCTTCCTCAGCACCATTAAAAATGTTTCCAAAAATTTTAGCGTGCGAAATATTCGAAATCTTTTTAACATGCATCTCACCTCTCACTCCCCCAAGCTCCTCTAACGGTAACTCGCTCACACCCATTATTCCAGCGCTGTAAGTCGCTCATACCCGTCCACTCCCATTCGCCCATTCACACTCACTCATTCAGCCCAACTCATTGTCAACATCTCTTTGTGTCTCTCTAACTGCCACTGTCTCCTACTTCATGGCTACAGTCTCCTTCGTTCTGTTCTACTATAGTCTCTCCTCACTGTCACTATCTCCTTCTTGCTCTCTCTCTTACTGCTACTATCTCATTCATTCCTCCCTACTGCTGCTGTCTCTTCTCACTGTCTCCATCTCTTTCTTCGTCGTTGACATTATCACAGACTCTGTCTCTCATTATCAACAACTCTCACCCACTTCCACTTTCTTCGTTTCTTTATTCCTCTCCCACTGGGACCGTCTCCTTCATTTTTCCTAGCACTGTTGTGTCACTGTCAACTATGTTCCATTGCCACTGTCACCCTTTCTTTCTCTCATGCTGCCATTGTCTCCTTCGCTCTTTCTACACCACAACCACTGTCAACTACCTTCCAGTCCTACTGCCACTGTCTCTTTTTCTCTCAGAATAAGAAAGCGCGAATATGTTTACATGCTAACATTGTTTAGAAAATTTTCAGAGGTGCTGAGGAACGTAGAACGAGGCACTTGATACACTATTTTTTAGACAGAGTCTGTTAAAGAGGAGCTTATTCGCCTTTTTTGTTCTCTGGTAGAAGTATTTTTCCACTAGTTACTTTCTTTTCCTTGCCACAGCAGGGCATGTCGCTCATATGAAAAGAACTTTATGAGTCAGTAAAATTTTGACAGTTTACTTATGTCAAACTTAACCAACACAAAACTAACTTTACAACTTAGACCATATTTTAAATGCACAGACAGTTTGTATGTGCTTCAGTACTTCAACATAAGGTTTCCAGAACCCTTCTGATGATAATGAAGACACTTTACAGTATATTTCTCCGTGATACGTCACTTTATAAATTAGGTTTTCTCCTCGCACCGGATTTTAAGTATAGATCTAGCGTAACTTAAAATCTCCATATTTCGGAAAAGATAAAAATCAAGGAAACTTTCAAGTTTGTTCAAGATCGTGATCTTAATAATATATCACAAAAATTTCAGCCATTTGCTGTGCATAGTGGTATTGGAACCCGTGGCTCGGTTTTGGAACAAAAAATGTTAAAGGCATTTTTTTGGGTTTTCTAATGAACCGTCCACAAGTTAATAAGGATTTCTGAAAACGGGAAAATGACACTTGTAGATGAATGCCTAGAGAATACACCATCAAAATTTGAGCAATTGTTTACGGTTACTTATTATTTAGATTTTGTCTCATATCGGATTTTACATGCGTGTTTTAGGGATAGAAATAGGGTAAATTTGAACTTCTGTAGCTCGGTAATGAATAAAGACGACAAGGACATTATCAAAATTGTTCGAGGTCGGTTTCTTAGAAATATATCGTAAATATCTCAGCCATTTGCTAGACATAGAAATCTTGGAATTCCCGCCTCGGTTTTGGTACGAAAAAAATGGTAAAAGTACTTTTTTGGGGTTTTCTAAGGAACGACCAGTGAAATAATGGTGAGTCCATAATCCCTTCACAGCCCACCGTAGACCACATGAATTGCAAAAAAGGAACAGTCGAATTGCTCAATTTTCGTATGCAGGAGCAAGTGTGTTAATATTCACATTTTGACTCTGTACTTAGGATAGTGACACTAAGAAGATCGTTCTTTCGGGTATACGAATGGTCCTTAGCCCAAGTGCTTCCCAAAACACTTTACCCTAGTTTTCTATTACCAATAGAACCCGAGGTTTCATCTCCGGAAGAATCCTGTTTTTGTGCGCGGCGTTTTGGAATATATTAAGTAGCGCATGTTGTCGCATGCCTACCGACATTGTATTTCTGATTTAGTAACAATGATTTCCTTATTTTTATGGTCTAACATTTTGCTAGGAGGTATTATAACAGTACGGCATAGGCACCTATTTCGACCTGATACTCGTTTCAATAATTTTTATCTACAACTTTCTGCATATTTTCTGGCCTAAGATTACTATCTTATTTTTCCTTTGTTTCAGCATGGAGCAGTTCGAACAGCTGCTTACATGCGCCATTTGTCTGGACCGATACCGTAACCCGAAACTACTGCCATGTCAGCACTCGTTCTGCATGGAGCCGTGCATGGACGGCCTGGTCGACTATGTCCGGCGGCAGGTAAGTCAACCTGTTCAGCTGTTGCCGTATTATGCTACCGCATGCCCACAGTCTTAGAATCACTTCTTTCCAAAATATTATGCAAATGCGATACTGTGGAACGTTTAAACTATAGTACGGTAATGCCTACTTTATAGTACACCTTTGCCCCTGTTGAACATGTTTTGTAGCTCTCGAAAGTTTCTCAAAGCCTGAACAAAGCAATTGAGCTACATGTTTTTAATAAACAAGGTCCAGTGAACTATAGAGGTTAAGTCTTTTAGATACTGGTTATGGATTGTATGTTGCAATTTTTTTTTAAATGAAGAAGAGATTGAATAGCGTAATAAAGATATAATCGCCTCGTGATGACTGGGTGTTGTGTGATGTCCTTAGGTTAGTTAGGTTTAAGTAGTTCTAAGTTCTAGGGGACTGATGATCATCGATGTTAAGTCCGATAGTGCTCAGAGCCATTTGAACCATTTGTACCAAAGATATAATCATGAAAGAGCAGATACGATTTAGAATAGTAAGATCTTGCAGAGCTGTAGTGACACTTCTATAGAGCTTTTCATAGTGTTCCAAGAGCTACTCTCTGTGTGGTAATGGAAAAAAACGGACATTCCTGACACCTTTTTTCAGCTCTTGGATTACGCCGTTCAGTCATCGAGAAATATATTTTAAAGACAAACATAAACACTTATTTGATGAAAAAGTGATGTCATGATATTAATTATGTGCATGGTTCTGTAATCACTGTGGGTGTATATGATGATTTGTCCTGTTACTATAGGTTATGGACCTAGACGAGTATAAAACTGAAGATAATATTATAAAAAATGAGACTGAATGTGTAAGGGGGAGAGTCTAATAGATCGAACATGGGACTATGGAGTCGTGTACGATTCAGTTTAGGGCGGAGAAAGATGGGTTTGGGCTCCCATTTACGAAAGGATAGTTAGTGTAGGTTACGACTGATAGCATGGGTAGACTTTAAGGATAATGTCATGACCTGCTTCTCGAAGACTGTCAAAATTACCCAAGGAGAGGATTGAAGAGACTGGAAAAGGAGGAAAGATGGGATGTGCAAACAGAAGCGCGATAACAAGGACGAAGAAAGCAGTGACGTGCTGGGATTCAGTTTCATAAATATGTAATACAGCCGAATTTATTCCACGTACTTGAACTGATGTGAGGAGCTGATATAGGATGCGCCTGGCCAGAAGGTACACTACTGGCCATTAAAATTGCTACACCAAGAATAAATGCAGATGATAAACGGGTATTCATTGGACAAATATATTATACTAGAACTGACATGTGATTACATTTTCACGCAATTCGGGTGCATAGGTCCTGAGAAATTAGTACCCAGAACAACCACCTCTGGCCGTAATAACGGCCTTGATATGCCTGGGCATTGAGTCAAACAGAGCCTGGATGGCGTATACAGGTACAGCTACCCATGCGACTTCAACATGATACCACAGTTCATCAAGAGTAGTGACTGGCGTATTGTGACGAGTCAGTTGCTCGGCCGCCATTGACCAGACGTTTTCACTTGGTGAGAGATCTGGAGAATGTGCTGGCCAGGGCAGCAGTCGAACATTTTCTGTATCCAGAAAGACCCGTACAGGACCTGCAACATGCGGTCGTGCATTATCCTGCTCAAATGTAGGGTTTCGCAGGGATTGAATGAAGGGTAGGGCCACGAGTCGTAACACATCTGAAATGTAACGTCCACTGTTCAAAGTGCCGTCAATGCGAACAGGAGGTGACCGAGATGTGGAACCAATGGCACCCCATACCATCATGGCGATGACGAATACACGCTTCCAATGTGCGTTCTCCGCGATGTCGCCAAACACGGATGTGACCATCATGATGCTGTAAACAGAACCTGGATTCATCCGAAAAAATGACGTTTTGCCATTCGTGCACCCAGGTTCGTCGTTGAGTACATCATCGTAGGCGCTCCTGTCTGTGATGCAGAGTCAAGGGTAACCGCAGCCGTAGTCTCCAAACTGATAGTCCATTCTGCTGCAAACGTCGTCGAACTGTTGGCGCAGTTGGTTGTTGACTTGCAAACGGCCCCATCTGTTGACTCAGGGATCGAGACGTGGCTGCACGATCCGTTACAGCCATGCGGATAAGATGCCTGTCATCTCGACTGCTAGTGATACGAGGCCGTTGGGATCCAGCACGGCGTTCCGTATTACCCTCCTGAATCATCCGATTCCATATTCTGCTAACAGTCATTGGATCTCGACCAACGCGAGCAGCAATGTCGCGATACGATAAACCGCAATCGCGATAGGCTACAATCCGACCTTTATCAAAGTCGGAAACGTGATGGTACGCATTTCTCCTCCTTACGCGAGGCATCACAACAACGTTTCACCAGGCAACACCGGTCAACTGCTGTTTGTGTATGAGAAATCGGTTGGAAACTTTCCTTATATCAGCACATTGTAGGTGTCGCCATCGGCGCCAACCTTGCGTGAATGCTCTGAAAAGCTAATCATTAGCATATCTCAGCATCTTCTTCTTGAAAGTTAATTTTCGCGTCTGTAGCACGTCATCTTCGTGGTGTAGCAATTTTAATGGCCAATAGTGTATTTTGGATAGGATGTGAGAAACAAAATCGACTGCATATTGTTCAAGGACTATAAAGGGAGCGGTACAGAGGTCCATAACATTTGCTTAGGTGAGACTGAGACAGGATAGCGTCCTGTACGCGTGAATAATTCTCATGGGACTATATGATGTTACGAGTTTTATGTGCTATAGGTTTTAATTTTTTTGTCTGTTACGGGCTTTCTCTTCGATGATTAGCAGCTGGCCATATTCTTCTTTTCCTCTTGGCCTTATCCCGAAGCTTCACGACGTCTGCGTGTCAATCTGTATTTGGCAATGATAGTGGTAGAGTGTGGCCTTGGACGCCTTTCCCGCCACCCCGTCTAAACCCTCCCCATCCCCGTCCTCTCCTTTCTCCGAGGCGGAACTTGTGTATCCTCTCTCTCTACGTTTAGTGGTATCCGATGTGAAAGTGTGAGGCTTTCGAAATTCTTGCGAATCGTGTAACTGAGGTGGAACGTGGATACCAGCCCGACAATTACCTACTCACATGTGGGATACTGCCTAAAGAGCAAACACAGCCTAGTTGGCACACCCTTGTCGTTCAGCCCCCATACGGATTCAATCCGGAGCCGCTGAGGGTCTCCCCGAAATCGGAAGCGGCGTGCTAACGCACGCGACTATTCCGGAGCGTCTTTTATTACACATGTTGATATGAACAATTTAGAAAAGACTAGATTGAATAGCTTCATGAGTAGAGCTCACTGAAATAGGATTTATTCACTCCATTAATGGATTTTCAAGGGACATAAGTAAATGAAACTTATGGCAGTAATTAAATGTATACTGTGTGGTGAGAAAACTACTTTTTGTGAGCATAGATAATGCTGAAGTGATTGTATAATTCTTGTATATGTGTGTGCTCTTGCTGAGACCATTCGAAATAAAAGTTTAGAGACATCGACCTACCCGCAGGGGAACCTGGGGAGACCAGCGTGTTTAGTTTGAACATTGTAAGAAGAACATTATGGTGATGATTATGTTAATACGAAAGGAACAGTCACACAGTATGCAACATTTCGAAGTTGCGGATATACTGAAGTGAGAGTATCGTCGTCACTTCTTGTACATAGGCGTTAGCATGCTGTGCTCTACTCAGTCGTGATCCCGGATTCCCTCTTTACTAAATCTGGCATTACCAGGAAAAAGCAGTACCCAGCATTACTTTAGTTATTAACAAGTGAAGCAATGGTCTTAGTTGCTGTTCTATAAACTTTACGCCAAAATACGCTATTAGATAATAATCACCCTATATGACTTATTAAACGGATCGTACAAGGTATAGTATCATAATACTAGCGCCAGTAACCTACAAAAAAGTGATCTTGGTTACTGTTGACTCTGATCTAGCTACAATGAATGCCTGCAGTTGAGCCAATAATTCACCACAGAGGTGTAAGACATCGGTCAAAGAGTATTGCTGTTAATGCAGACTGGACTATACGCCGTAATCACATCCCACTCTTTCTCAATGGCGCCGTTCAGATTGTCGTGGCCACCTTGGAAAGCACGTTGAATTTCGCAGGCATTGTCCTGGAAAGGTGTACCCTACCATTGTCCTTGTTTATCAGCTTGAAGTAATAGGAGTATCATCAGAATAAGGTACATGTTGCTCGGGATATATTCTACACTGCTGAACGTTCCCTCAAGAAACACCAGACGTATGAGTTCCTCTTAATACTCAACAGTCTGTAGTATGACGCGCTGAGACGACTTTCGCTGACTGCATTGCCGGCTCCAGTCTCATTGTACACACCTCTCTCGTACATAAATATTACGTCCATACGTCTCATCTTCTCTTTGATAATACTTCCGGTGTTCTCTCTTGCTTCGCACCACAGGTATGATGCGCGTAGTTGCGCTGTGTGTCATGGCCTGATTTATTCCACAGTTTCCACAATGCTTGTCGACGTTTCACAAACCGACCATAACTTTCAATGGAAGTACCTCAATTCCAAAGGATAAAACCAAATAGAAGTTACTTTACAACGTGGAGATTTGTGTATTCTATTACCCATCAACTCATTTATCTGTAAAATTCTGCATTTCTGCTATCCCGATTTTTGAAAGTTAACAAATCTGAAGTCTACTGATGCAAAAGTCACTGAAGGAATATGCCCCATGTAGTAGGTACTTATGACAACTGATGCGCAATAGTGATAAATAAGATATTATTCGGCAGAAAGCTAAATATTCACTTGAAACGTATGTGTTAAGACATAAAGCACTTGCAGAGGCGTATCTATTTTCAAGACAGAAACTGCTGTGTTGTATTCGTACTTTTCCCCCTGGTTTCCTGTCGAGGTGCGAAAGTGTAGCTTCAGTGAACTAATAATAACCTTCCGGAATGGAATGGTATACTCATTTGACACGGGCAGCATGCAAACATATTACACAATTTTTGGTGTATAGGCGCTGCAGTAGTCCACTGTCAAAAACCACAGTGATCACATCATCCAGATCCTTATTAAGAACCAAGAGCAGAAACACTCATGTTTATCCAGGAACTAGAAACCGAATTGTTTCTCTTAAAAGCAGAAATATGATACCTGCATCTCCGTGTTTACGTATGTTTCGATAACACTCTGGTCGCTATTCTTATATGTACCGTTCGTGAAAATACACTGCCTTCCAGAATGGAGGAGGAAACGAACTGAAACTTTGTGAGTTCAAAGTGTATGTGGTGTTACTACAGCGATTACAAAACAGAGCCAAATTTACAAATAATTCGGCGACGAAAGCCCACTTATCAATATTACTTTGCACTACCTCTGTCCTGAATGAATGCATTGGTTCGGTTGGGAAGGGTGACATAAAGCCGCTGTATCCTCTCCTGAAATCAGCTGGTCCACAACTGTTGTAACTGGTCATTGATATTCTTGACAATGGAACTGGGGCGAAGTTGATTTCCAACCTGATCCTACACATGTTCTACCAGGGACGGATCTGAGGATCTTGCTGTCCACAGGAGTACCTCAGTATCTCGTAGGCAGTTCACAGAGGTACGTGTCATGAGGGAACGAGCACTGCTGTTGAATGCCATTCTCCCCAGGTTGCGGCCACACTTGCCTAAGATATTCGTGGGGATTGGGAGATAACGCAGACCTCATGATTCATCTCTGAGCACATTCAGCAGCAGCCCATGCTTGTCTGTCACGGTACAATTCCAAATGCAGCTGTTGTTGTTGTGGTGTTAACGGCAGCCTGCGTTCGGGATGGTGATTTCCTTATGCAGCTGCTGCCAGCCTCCGACCAATGGTGTCGCAGTGAAACCGAGTATTGCAAGGGGTCCATTACTTGTTCTCCGATGGCAGGGATAGATGTGAAGGGCTGAAATGAAATGAAATGTCGTGTGGCTAGGGCCTCCCGTCACGTAGACCGTTCGCCTTGTGCAGGCCTTCCGAGTTGACGCCACTTAGGCGACCTGCGCGTCGATGAGGATGAAATGATGAAGATTAGGACAACACAACACCAAGTCCCTGAGCGGGGAAAATCTCCGACCCAGCCGGGAATCGAACCCGGGACCTTAGGATTGACATTCCGTCGCGCTGACCACTCAGCTACCGGGACTGGACATGTGAAGGGCTTACTATGTGTTTGGTGCACAGTACCGCGATCCTCCCTTGTGTTGGTCAACTTGCCGAATGGAACCTTGACGACGCTTCTGCCTGACCTCAAGTTACATTGCCCATCATCGGGCCACTGTCACATCCAAGTGCCTCAAAAAATCTGAATACTGCACTGCTCGATCTGTCAACCAAATAGAGACCCACAGCGAGGCCCCTTTCAAGCTATGTCAGGTGCTGATAACGCTCACAAGAGTACGCGGCATCTTCGTGGCCTGCACGTTTGAAATTCTTAAGCTCCCTATTCAAACGGTGCTACTTGGAGGCTCTGACTAAAGCGGCCCGAAACCTGCGCCTCCTAAAAAACTTCTCGTGTTCAACAGTGACATGCAGTATAACACACCCCCACAATACGATCTCGCTAAAAATACGTTTACTGCTTGAGTTGGCCTAGTCGACGCCCTCTTGGCACGTATATATTGTCTCCTAACAATGTTCGTAGCATTACATTCAGCAAATCAATGAGTTTTTACTGGCTCAGAATTTTCAAACCCAATATGTGGTACATGCTCCGTCCATAGCACGCCGCTTTGAATCATCCTATTTACTGCCTGCTACCAGTACTACAGGTAATCTACTGTTTCTGTTTCAAGATTTTACAAGAGATCATTTTCCAGTTAGGACTAAAGTGTAACGACATATTTCCACGAAACTACAGTTAATTTCTGTCTTACACCTAGCTTTATTTCGAATGCTACGAAGTATAAGACAAGGTAAAAATTAAACCAAAGAAAAGGTCGCATCAGTTCTCCAGTTCTAGGAAACGTGACATTATGCCAACGCAAAAACTATACATTATCATTAATTCAAGAATTATTAGGTACGAATTAAGTCAATATCCCTCTCTTCTCAGATCTCTTTTGATATTCGAATACTTACACGAGGCAGCGCTGTGCCTGTTTTTCGTGGCGTCGCTAAACCACGCTGTTAAATCTAATTCTGGTGGGACTTGGCAGTTTATCAGCCTTCGTTACGAGTTGTTCGTTCCACGAGTGATTTATGAACTTTGCCAGTCCTAGAATAAGCGTGACGCTCGTGCGCAATGCAATACTTCGGGTGAAGATATTCGTGGTAACGAAATATTACCGACTAAAAGACATTTCGTATTAATCACCGCACAATGCACAAAAATGTTCGACGTAGTTGAACATTCGTTCCTCCAAGTGTCATACACCGACCGAGATTTGAAGAAAAGACAGAACACAGGATGAAGCTACACTGAACAAGCACATTGTCTGTAAGAATGTTTAAATCCCTATGTTCAGCCTGCTCCATACGAGACTGTCGCAGCATACTTACGGAACAGTTGGCTTAGAACTTCGAAATTTGTAAAGAGCGCAGAAAATTTTTCTGGAAGATCAAGTCTATGAAAACTGATCGTCTGTAATCACCTTTCTAATCACTAAATATTCGTAGGTATACAGTCACAATGTATCAGTTACAAAACTTCATAGAAAATCCATAAATTGACGTTCTACATGAGATGAGAGACAGATGTCACAGAATTTTATTACGAGACGAAGGCGTAAGCTGAATGCAAGTGAGAGTTATTTAATCTATTTTGTGGTCAAAACAATGTACAAAATTTCAACAATTTTTTACATGGTGAGAGCGCTCACCTGATAACTGAGTGCACTCATCAGCCCTCTCAGAAACAGATACATCATCCTTTTGAAACAGTAAATACGAAATGATCACATAATTCGGCTTCGAATGGAAGTAAAATAGATCAACCATGGTAAAACTGCGAAGATCTCATACGCACATGATGTTACATAGCTCTGTAAGCTCTATAGAGATGGCAGATGAGATACACTATGTAATGTTCCATAGGAAATTTGGGCCAGAAAATGTTTCTGTGTTACATAGAAAATATCGACCCACTTTTTAAGTTTCGCATTGTTCAAATGGTTCAAATGGCTCTGAGCACTATGCGACATAACTTCTGAGGTCATCAGTCGCCTAGAACTTAGAACTAATTAAACCTAACTAACCTAAGGACATCACACACATCCATGCCCGAGGCAGGATTCGAACCTGCGACCGTAGCGGTCGCTCGGCTCCAGACTGTAGCGCCTAGAACCGCATGGCCACTACGGCTGGCTCGCATTGTTGATTCATGTTCTCAGAGTAGTTAATCCTGTTTTGTAATATAGCCGCATAATGCTTAACGTGACACAATCACCTAACATTGCAATTTCTCACCAATGCCTGTTGGATTGGGTCGTATATCATGCTCACTGACTAAATTAGCCAGAGGTACCTAAGACGTGCTGATAGATCTCTCGGGAGATGATCCATTGAACATTCGTGTTGAATTTGCGTTTGTGAAGATACGTAATTTCAACACTGTGACGTGTCAGAACAATATGTAGTTCCCGTAGGACACCATGTCGAGACAAGTTTGAGAAAAGTGGACATTTGGAGGTGTATGACTTGGTTTCTCGCCAAAATCTTTGAATTATATTGCTTTTTCTTGTGTAGATGCGTGAGAAATTTCACTTACAATCCTCTCTGCAGTCGGAGGAATACCTGACTGCACTGGTAATGTGTGTATCAGAACTTACTGCTCCTTACGTTGTGTCTAACGAACATCGTAGTTATCGTCGTTGTCGCCGTCGTCAGCTTCATCGTCATCGTCATCATCATCGCCATCGCCACCGTCATCATCTGCCATTTGACATATACAGCTGACCAATGTCTTCTCTGTAATTTTTGTCCGTTATTGTCTTCAACGAATTGTATTCCTACTGCTCATGCTGCCTTTCTTCCATTAGATCACGTTTTCTCATTTCTTGGAATCCAGCAAAGTATTTCCTTTTAACATTGACCATCTATTCGCCCACCTTCATTTCATTTTCACTATAATCTTAATTTTCAGTTTACTAATTCACTTACTCAGACAGTAGTCTTCTTTTTATCAACTCACAAGCTATAAGAAATCCTTAAAGAACCAAGCTTTAAGAGGAAGTGGATTTCAATCAACATAAGTATTACGTCTGGCTTGTTACATTTTACATCCAGCTATGGAATCTGCAGCAGACACAGTTTCCTAGTCCCTTCGTTTGCTTTCCTGTCTCTCCCAGTAATTACGAACGTTATATCTCCACTGCTCTCTGAACAACCCTTAGTTTTTGATTTGCCTTTCGCATTAAAAGTTCGCATCTCATTGCCATAAGCCAGAGCTAGTAATACACGTGATTGAAAGGCTTCCGTTCTGGATACATCTAGAGCTTGGCTTTCAAGACTCTATATAGTTTGCAAAATACATTTCCATTCTGTATTTAGTATTCCGTTTATTTATTTTTCTATATAACTAGCTGCGGTCTTCAACTGCCCCAAATAACTCATTAACTTATTATGGGACTTAGTTATTAATTTTTTGCCACTTAGTGCAATTGACTTTCAGTGATATTCACAAATTTACGAGAGACAGTCAAGTTAAAACGAGACATATTGAAAAAAGTAAGTAAACTGTTTATTATTTCAAAAATAATCGACTTAACTGTTAATAAATTTGTCCCACTGTGAACAAACCGATCAGTGCCTTCATGAAGAAATGTTTGCGGTGGCCTATGGAACCACGATTGTACCCAGGCGTGTACATCCTCGTCCGAAACAAATCGACGGCCGCGAATGTTTTTCTTCGGGGCTCCAAAAATAACGAATTCTCATAGGAGAAACCGGAACTTAATGAAAGACGTGTATGGGCTTCCCATCGAAGCTTCTGCAGTGTAGTCGAAACAACCTGCCAACAACATCACGCCTCACATGATGCCAAGGAAGTTTCGAGCACGTTGCAGAAGTTGCATAGCGAAACCCTTGCAGAGCCTCCATTAAGTGCCGCTCTCTTCCCATGCGATTTATGATTTCCATATTTTTGAGCCCTGCCTCACAGTAGGATATTTGTTAGCAAAATATGACAGTATACATGTGATGTGTAACGACAGTGAAAGAAGCCTATGCCCATTACAGTGCCACAAGTTCCTCCAAAAAATCGTAACACAACATACACACACAAATGTCATACCAACAAATATAAATCCACCTGATGATGGAGGTTTAAACCTTTAAAACCAGTCGTGGAGATAAATAAACTGTGACTGGTAACAGTAAATTTGTTGGTTCATTTACGGATAAATGTATTAACAGTTGTGGCTATTACTTTTGAAACAGTAAACAGTTACCCTACGTTTCTTCCGTCTGTCTTGTTTTCGTTGATTGCCCCTTATACATTCCTGTTGAAGTTTCTTTGCACTAGAGTCCCACAGTTACATTGCCACCAGGTAAAAAACGCGGCTCACACATGTTCCATTAATCGTAATTCCTTCATAGTTTTCGCAGTTCAAGAATATGAAAACTCCTTCTGAGTACCCGGAATTCCGGTGATAGAAAATCTACTTCTCCTCTTTAAATTATGAATTTTCCACTGCCTTCATGCAGTCTAATAAAAGCGGTAACTATGATACGGGTATTCATCAGGATACAAAGATATGTCGAATCGAATAACAGCCTTGTTTGTCGAGGGTTTAGCACAGATTTTGTGGATAATGGATCGAAATCATTCAGAATCTATGAACACCATAACGTAGTGGACGTCGTCATTAGTGCGAGACCTTAATTGTGAGCCGATTTTTCTTTCCGTGTAAAATGGTAGAGTATTACTTTCGGACATAATCACTATTAAAACTGTTACATTCAAATATAAAACTGCTTTTATATCCCCTCTGCGAACTGTAAAAGTATACAACAATAATTGTGAAGAACCTTGTTACACTATGTGATCAAAAGTATAAGTATCCGGACGCCTGACTGAAAACGACTTACAACTTCGTGGAGCCCTTCATAGGTAATGCTAGAATTAAATATGGTATTGGCCCACCCGTAGCCTTGATGACAGCTTCCACTCTCGCAGGCATACTTTCAATCAGGTCTGGAAGGTTTCTTGGGGAATGGCAGCCCATTCTTCACTGACTGCTGGACTGAGGAGAGGTATCGATGTCGGTCGGTGAGGCCTGGCACGAAGTAGGCGTTCCAAAACATCCCAGAAGTGTTCTATAGGATTCAGGTTAGGACTCTGCACAGGCCAGTCCATTACAGGGATGTTACTGTAATGTAACCACTCCGCCACAGGCCGCGCATTATGAACACGTGCTCGATCGTCTTGAAAGATGCAGTCGCCATCCCCGCTCAGGAGTGGGAAGCTAGAAGGTGCTTAAAACATCCATTTAAATCTGTGATGTGACAGTGCCACGCAAAACAACAAGGGGTGAAAGCCCCCTCCATGAAAAACACGACCACACCAAAATACCACCGCCTCCGAATGTTGCTGTTGGCACGCTGGTAGATGACGTTCACAGGGCATTCACCACACCCCCACCCTGCCGTCAGATCGCCACATTGTATACCGTGGTTCGTCACTCCACACAACCATTTTTCATCACTCCACACAACCATTTTTCACTGTTCAATCGTCCAAAGTTTACGCTCCTTACACCACGCGAGGTGTCGTTTGGCATTTACCGACGTGATGTGTGGCTTATGAGCTGCCGCTCGACTATGAAATCCAATTTTTCTCACCTCCCGCCTAACTGTCATAGTACTTGCAGTGGATCCTGATGCAGTTTGGAATTCTTGTGTGATGGTCTGGATAGATCTCTGCGTATTACACATCACGACCCTCTTCAACTGTCGGCGGTCTCTGTCAGTCAACAGATGAGGTCGGCCTGTACACTTTTGTGCTGTACGTGTCCCTTCACGTTTCTTCTTCACTATCACATCGGAAACAGTGGACCGAGGGATGTTTGGGAGAGTGGAAATCTCTCGTACAGACGTATGACACAAGTGACACCCAATCACCTGACCACGTTCGAAATCCGTGAGTTCCGTGGAGCGCCCCATTCTGCTCTCTCACGATGTCTAATGACTACTGAGGTCGCTGGTATGAAGTACGTGGCAACAGGTGGCAGCACAATGGACGTAATATGAAAAACACATGATTTTGGTGGTGTCCGGATACTATTAATCACATAGTGTATGTAGCAAAGTCCGATACGAGTAAGTTATTGTGAATTTCTCTTCCAATTTCTAGAATACGTCACGCTCCAAGAAATGATAACTATACTGGTATCTAATGCAGTCGGACAGACAGAACTACAGGATTTGTAGAATTAGCTGTGCGACTACAACACTGAATAAATCAAAACCTAGTTCCTTCGTTCTCTCGGCGCACGGATGCGAAAATGGAAGCTGAGGAAATAAGTGAGCACAGTATTTAAAAGCAGTCTACTTTGCTCAGTAGTACTTACTAGGGTCTCGGTATTGAGTACGTACGAGATGGCTGCTGTTCTCGAGCCAGTCTAGAGCAGATTGCTGGAATAGGGGAGCAAGTCACGTGACTGGAAAAAAGCGCCATTGGTCGGCAGAACTACATGCCTGCGTCTTGTTCATCTGTTGTAGAATTATGGAGGATATACTGTGAACGCATATGATGATTTTTCTAGAAACTGAAGAATTCTTGTTCCGGAATCAGTATGCTTTCCATAAGCTCTAATGCTGTGAAATCCAGTTTGTTTTGTTCATTCCCTGGATCCAGGAGTCGGAGCTCTGATTTATGCTGCTTTTCTGACTTCCTGAAAGCCTTAGATACAGTTCCGTACCTTCAACTAGCAAACAAAATGCGAGAGTTCGTAATATCCAAGAAAATATACGACTGGATGGAAGATTTCCCACGAAACGTGACTCAATATGTCGTTCTTAATGGATAGGCATCATGAGAAACAAAGGTAGTGTGGCAGCACGCCTGATGATGTACTTACTATCTGGAAGATAGCGCCTGTGGTCCTATGTTGCTGTTCACAAAGGCCGGCCGAAGTGGCCTTGCGGTTAAAGGCGCTGCAGTCTGGAACCGCAAGACCGCTACGGTCGCAGGTTCGAATCCTGCCTCGGGCATGGATGTTTGTGATGTCCTTAGGTTAGTTAGGTTTAACTAGTTCTAAATTCTAGGGGACTAATGACCTCAGCAGTTGAGTCCCATAGTGCTCAGAGCTATTTGAACCATTTGTTCACAAAGGACCGAGTTGTGTACAGGGACGCGGCGACGACTGAAGCTTGTTACGAAATGCGTGGACAGCAGTTAGTTGTTTAGTGCCTGGTGGGAATATTGTCAGCTGATTCTAAACATAAACAAATGTTAAAATTTTGAACTTAGCTGCTGTTCAGTAACGGTGAATGTAAATGAATGATTTGAGAGACTTAGCCAACGAGTTGACTGGCTGGTACGTAGTTTGTGTGGCCATGAGCCGCATAGCATCAGCCAGATACGGGACGTTTCACTGACTTTTAATTCCATGTACATTATAATGTGAAGACTTTTAAGCTTAGCCCAACCCCAATGGGAAATGATTTTTAACGGATTTATTTGATTTTGCTTATGGTCACAGATACAGCGTTACTTGACAAGAGCTTCTAGACTCTGAAATTTGTCGTCGCCAATATATGATTTTGCATCTATATGTACTTCTGAGGAATAGAATTTTACAGTTGCTGAAACCATGGTCAATGGTTGTTAATGCAACATATTTGCTGAGTCTCTCAAATCACACATAAACAAATGTAATGTAATGTGCGTAAATAACGGAAAATATTCGGTATCGTTTGACCACGCGATTGGCCATCAGTTACCGAAATCAGTAACGGCCCTCAAGTATCTGGAAGTGTGTGTAAGGAGAGGTTTAATGTGCAACAAGTACAACCTTGGGTAAGGAACATGCGAGACTCAGATTTATTGGAAGAATTCTAAGCACGAGTCTTTCACAGATCAAAGAGTTCGCTTACAACACTCTCACTCAAGCAGTTATACACTCCAGGTAGTCAGGATAGTTGTAAAGTGCATGAAACATGTTTAAAATATCGACTCTATATAATGCAAGAATGACACATATATAAACGACAAGGTATCAAAAGTTTTATTTTTGGGAGGGGGGAGGGGACGGGGGGGGGGGGGGCGGGAGGGTATCCGTCGATCGCAGTTGCTGGAAATGACGATGAACCAAGCAAAGAAAAAATTTTATGTGCCGGAATTTGCCCGTTGCTAATCGGTAGTAAGTCTGCAAAGAGCTTTCCGCGGCAAGTTTCGCAGGACACCACCAGTTTACAAGAGCGTAGTGGAGTGATACACGAAATTTAAGAAGGACGGTTGGCTGTGCGATGCAAACTATTCGAGACGACCGGGCGTGTCGGAATAAACAGTGGATTATGTGAGGGACGTTACGAAGACCCACGAAGGCTACCTATCGACTAAGCGCAGAACTAAGCCCTCGTCAGCCAAAAGTGTGGAATATCCTTCGTAAGCGATTAAGAGTCAAGCCGCACAAATTGCAGCTTCTGCAAGCAAGAAGCCTAGACGACAAACTGCGCCGCCAGCAGTTCTGCGCTGATGTGCGGAACCAACTCGAAAACGACGATTTCGCAATCAGATTAATCTTCAGTGACGAAGCCACTCTTTGTCTTTCGAGAAAGGTCAACCGATACAACTCACACATATGGCGACAAAGAATCCACAAGCAACTGCCGAATACGTCCAGGATGCCACGAAAATTAATATGTTCTATGCTGTATGCAACAAGACAGTCAATGGACCCTTCTTCAATGAGGAAACTGCCAATGGCATCACCTGTCTCGACATCTCTATAATTGTAGCTCATGCAACAGATTGAAACGCTACAGATTGAAACTGATAGCAAGCATTTCATATTTTAATAAAATGGCGTCCTCCAAATTTTTATATTTATATATGAGAGTACCCGAATTATCCGTTGTTGCGGCCGCTGACTTGACACTACTCGATTCGGGTGGTCACAACGGCCGCCAGATTTGACGCCCTGCGATATTTTCTTGTGGGACAACGTCAAGAATAGTGTTTATTTTGCACCTCTACCACAAAAGCTCTAAGGCTTACAACAGCAGTAGCTGTTCCTACCGTCACTCCTGATATGCTGGTTCGGGTACGGTCAGAATCTGATTATATGTGTGCCCTGTGACGAAGAGTGAACGAATAGAACATTTATAAATACTGTAAGAAACTAAGAGTGTTTGCATTTGAAATATTGCATTTTTTGTTAAGTTTTTCTTGGCAATTTAACTGTACAGATTAAATGTTTCATGGACTTTATAATTATCTTGTATTGTTCGTGTGTCTACGACCATTACGTAGTTCGATTAAAGGAAGAGGCGGAAAAGAGTCAAAGAATAGTAGCACCATTCTTTACGGATTTGCTTAGTCAACGTGAGAGTGACACAGAGATCCTCAAAGTCCTCCAAAGGGAGACATTACAAGATAATTGGCGTGCTTTATGGACAGCATTACTCGTGAAATTCTGAGAGCCGATGTTCCAAATCGAATCAAACAAAATCCTGCTTCCTCTAATAGACACACTGACGGAAAAAAATCGCAGCACCGAGAAGAGTGTGTACGACACAAACGAAAGTTTAGTATGCGTGTATCAACATCTGAAAGATGATACTTATTCTGATTTCGCGCCAGTCGCATGAGAGTGGCGTCAGTAGCGCCAATAGCGCCAATATGAGGATACAAATCAGTTTTAAATACTTTGAGACTGGACGTAGTGAGTCGATGTTAGTCAAGAATGCCTTTAAGGCAACAAAGAGCCATTACCAATATTCTACTGAGTTTGAACGAGGTCGTGTAATAGGACTACAGGAAGCTGGATGTTCCATCAGGGATAGTGCAGAGAGACTTGGCAGGAATGTAGCCACTGTACATGATTGCTGGCAGCGTTGGTCACTGGAATGTATGGTAGCAAGAAGACCGGGCTCTGGACGCCCACGTGGCACTAGCGAGAGGGAAGGTCATCGTGTTCGGCGTACGGCTCTCACGCTTTGTACTGCATCTGCAGCAGCAATTTGAGCAGCATTTGGCATCACAGTAACACAACGAGCTGTTATAAATCGGTTGCTTCAAGGACAGCTCAGAGCCAGAAACCCCGGTAGCGTGCATTCCACTGACCCCAAACCATCGCCATTTTCGACTTCAGTAGTGTCAAACGAGAGCTCATTGGGGGGCAGGTTGGAGGCCAGTTGTGTTTTCTGATGGAAACTCGTTCTGTCTCGGTGCCAGTGATGGCCGTGTTTTGATTAGGAGGCCAGTTGAGGGCCTGTAACCAACCTGTCTGCGTGCTAGACACACTGGACCTATACCTGGAGTTATGGTCTGGGTTGCGATTTTGTATGACAGCAGGAGCATTCTAGCCGTCATTCCACATACCCTGACTGCAAATTTGTACGTCAGAGTGGTGATTCGACCTGTTGTGCTGCCATTCATGAACAGCGTTCCCTGAAGTGTTGTCCAACAAGATAACGATCGCCCATATTCACCTGTTGTAATTCACTATGCTCTACAAAGTATCAACATGTTACCTTGGCATGTTCGATCACCGAACCTGTCTCCAATCGGGCACTTACGGAACATCGTGGGACAAAAATTTCATTATCATCCATGAACAGCATTAACCTTGCCTGTATTGACCGAACGAGTACAACAGACTTGGAAGTCCATCCCACAAACTGACATTCAGCACCCGTAAAACACAAAGCATGCACCTTTGCATGCTTGTATTCGGTAATCTGGGGGGTTACACCAATTATTAATGTACTACCATTTCACATTTGCAATGGCTTATCTCGCGCTTACATAAACCTGTGACCTCCCAGTGTTAATCACTTAAATGTGTTACCTAAGCAAATGTATTCTCGAAATTTCATTACTATACATTAATTATTTTTTGGAGTTGCAAATTTTTCGTCAGTGTATCTTGCGTAATGACCACAAGGCTAAAGCTAGAGAAACGCCACACACTGCACAGTGACTTACGGTGCACAAATTTATTTTATTTATTACTTATCACTTTCCTTGAAACCACTTGAACCAAAGACATATGGCCATGGAACGAATCAGTACATAGTTTACATAGTTAAAATTAGAAAATGTATAATCCAAAGAAAATAATGAAATGAAGGGGAAAATTTTGAGCGAGTGTAAAATGAACTTCGTAATTACCATTTCCTTCGCTGGGAGTGTTCTTGACAAGTCCCCAAAATAGTCCCAAAATATGGTACCATAGACGATAATACAGCGCATGTAAGCAAAGTAAATAAGCCTTAGCCTTTCAGAGTGAGAGATAGTACAGATTATTCTTCTAGTGTAGGTAGCAGCATTCAATTTTTCCACAACATCTTGAACACGATGGTTCCAAGAAAGTTACCCATTTACACATTCCGAAGAATTTATAATGGCCGATCTTACTGACTGAGCACTTTGTGACAAAAGATTTCGCTTTTACACGAGCTCCGCGTCACAAACTGTATCTTGCGTTTAGTTGCAGTCCAGTGTCAATCTCTTCTCTGAATGCCTCTAGTTGATGTTACTAACTAGTTAAATTATTTACATTGCATTCTTCGTTGTTCAAAATAAGTATAGTATCACCTGCAAAGAGAAATAATTTTCGAGTCATCTGTCTTGTTTATTGACAGATCATTAATATGCGTCAAGAAATGTAGCGGACCCAGAACGGCACCCCTCGTGGTACCTCCCCCCTCCCCCCACACACTTTACATAAGCTCATTCAGATTCAAATCTCTTCCCTGTTTGTGAACCCCAGAGAAAAACCTTCTGCTTTCTGATTTCAAAATATGAAGTGAGGATTGGCTGAGTTTTCTTCCCTGGTCCCATAACGTCATAATGTTCCAACGTATGCAAAAGTGTTGCATGGACCACACAATCAAATACTTCTGTTAAATCAAAGAACACAATTACTCTTCTCAACCTATCATTTTCCCGGCTTCTTTCTCAGACTCAAAAGAATAAACGGTATTTTCTGTGGATACTTGTTCCGTGGAGCTGAAGCTGCGAGTCTGATAACAAATTAAGTGTTCTGAACTGTGCCATTGCTCTCCTATACACTGCTTTCTAAAAACTGTTAAAAACGCCGGTAGCATAGAAACTGGCCGTTAATTGTCTTTAGTAACTCTTTATCCTTTTATGTAAACTGATTTCCGAAATAATACAAGAAGAACTACATTTCATAAGCCTTTTCATTTTTCATCATTTCTAAGGAAGTCCCTACTTCCTAGAGCTCTAATAATTGATTCAGTTTCATTGTTTCTTATTTCTTGTAGATTCAAGTGGTATAATTATCTCGGACCACTAGCTTTAAAGAGTTCTATATACTTAACTGTACAATAAATTTTTGGTCTGACACGTCGACTATTGACAAAAAGTGATTATTCAATAGTTTGCACGACTCTAGTGGATTACTACCGTTTCTTTAATTTTCATACACAACCGGTGTAATATGTTGAGCACCCATTTTCTACCCTGATATCTCTTCGACAATTGATCATAGACACTGATGGAAGTGGAAAGTGCTACACTACGAACACGATGAGGGAACGCTACGAAGATGATACTTCCGTATTCCCAAGCCTGTCCTACATGTTGATTAAAATTTCATACTTATTCATGCTTATCTTCTCATTCCTGCAGATGAAGACTGGTTTGGCTACATGATGACTACTGGGTGTGTCTAACGTTAATGGAACTTTTCGGGTAAAGATCACAATAAAGCATATCCAAAAGACGTGCACGTGTAGCTCATCGCCATTTTCGGACTTTGAGAAAGATAGAATCATTGGTATAAGGGACATGGGAGCATTGTACCAAAAAATTACACAGACATTGGCCATAGTGCAAAGAATGCAGAATAAATCAAAGGGGACGATATCGATAAAAGTGTGGCAAGAAGAGCAGCACCAGTTCCTTTGAGGAGGACCACCCCACGAGAAGATAGTAGGATTGTTCGACTGATTCTGGTGAAGTGACAGGTGATAAAGCTGAAATCGGGGAGCAGAGTGTCAGCACGATTTGTCGACAACAGACTACTAAAAGCTGGGCTGAAGTTTCTAGTTGCGTCTTTACCCGATGAAACCATGCCGCAGATTAACATGGAGTAGAGCCAGAGGCAACTGGGGCAATGAGAGGCATTCTCTGGTATTCAGCGATGAGTCTCGCTTTTGTTTGTGAGAGTTAGATCGCCGCCAACGTGTTCACTTGAAAGGCTAGTAAGAGGTCACGAGGACCAGTGCTTCTCGAGAGCCTCGCCTCTCCAATTTCTGCAATTATGCTGTGGGGTGCTATTGTATATAACAAAACGACTGATCCGGAAATTGTTGAAGGAAGGCTGGATGGTTGCTAGTATATGGCAAGAATGGTAAATTCTGTTTTCGTAACCTTCATGTCCAGGGTGACTAATGACAGATTTCAGCAGGATAATGCTAGTTCACGCTACAAACGCCTTAAAAACTGTCCAAATGCTTGACTGGCCTGCCCAGTCCCCTAATTTATCAACAATAGAGCATGTCTGGGATGGAAAGTCGTATACTTCTTACCAGCCCCCACCTAGCACTCTCTTTCAACTGACAAAGGATATGTTTCGGAAATAGCCAGAAATTTCTCAGTTTGAATATCAGAGGCTGTTTGCTTCAGTGCCACAACGAATACAAGAATGTAAAACATGTGATAAGGAGATAATGTAGTCATGAAACATGTTGTAGTAAATGTATCACAAGTTTGACAACAGGTGCGTAACAGTCTCAGTACTGAAAATGTATTTGTTCCCTTGTCAACTGATGTTGATGTTCGAATGGAATAGATATTAATGCCGGCTATGTCACGAACATCTCCACAAAGTTTGACAAACATCAGACTGGTCCTATGTGACGTACACCTTCTATTTCCGACAGTCTAGTTTCGCTTACAGTTCGATTGATGTAAAGTATTGTTTTAGTCTGTCAGAAGGCGTTCTTCAGCGCTTTCAGTTTTGTCAGTAGCGAAATTCTTTAACTTGGTTGACACTGTCCAAGCTCGCGTTTGCGCATACATGATATACGATTGCCGATTACGTATCCAGATGGAGCTGTAGAAGCATGCATGATTAATGATGGTGAGAAGCTAGTATCGTATGTTGTAATTTCTTTCGACATAATCCGATGGCACCCTTCTTGAAACTGACTGAACATTCTCGTACGATTGCAGGTGAAATGTCCGGAATGCCGGGCGGAACACCGCATCCCGTACCAGGGCGTGCAGGGCTACCCCACCAACGTCACCCTGCAGCGCTTCCTGGAGCTGCACATCGAGATCACGGGAGAGCTGCCGGACCCCACCAGCGGCCAGATCATGGAGCGCTGCTCCGTCTGCTCGGAGAAATCCTACTGTTCGCTCTGCGTCCACTGCGACAAGAAGGTCTGTGCCGACTGCAAGGGCGCCCACATGGATATCCTACGCCGCGAGATCACACGCATCAACAACCAGGTAACGCCAACTCTTACTCTCCCCGACAGAAGCAATACTGTCGCACAGAACCGTGTGCCGGTAATAAAGCGCTTACTCTTCTCTGACCCTACACTTCATTGTCTCTACAAAACATTTCCAACAGTCCAATTTCTCATCCACTACAGCCCATTTCCGCAGTTTCTCCATGATTCCATCGATCACTTGGTTCTTGGTCGACCCCGTCCTCTTAGACTTTCCATCTAATATTCTTCTCTCTACTTCCGAATCATTCACCCGAGCCATGTGCCCCACCCATCTCAATCCAGCTGATTTCGCTATTATTCTATTAGGTGGCTGGCTCTTCCTATATAGTATACGAATCAAGATAGTATTTCGTCCCCCATTTTCCTTTTTCACAGGCTGGGCCAACGATTCATTGATGTGCCTGTTTCCCAAAGGCATCTAGCATTCCAACACCTTTTCATATTAATGACTAAGTTTTCTAGGCATATGTAAGCACTTATCTTATGAATGTGAGTTAAAAATTGTCAGCAACATATTCTTTAGTGCAAAATAAGATCTGCTGTCTTCTATTAATCTTTGTTTTATTTCATAAGATACAGCATTTGTGTAGGTAACTGTCGATTCTGGATATTTTAGTTAATCAACTCTTTCGAAAGTATAATTGCACAAAGGTATTGAGGATGGCAGGTTCTCCTTGCTTGCTCTCCCACTAGCCATACATTTTGTTTTCTGCGAGTTCATATTCAATTCCATATTCCTGCTGACCTGCTGAAGTGTGATGAATGTAGCTTCCATTGCCTTCCAGATTCTTGCAATTATCTATATATTTAATCTGCACAAGCAAGTATCTGTACGGATTTTCAGAAGATCATTCCCCTGATTAGCAAGTTTGCATCCTTCTTAGAAGTGCGCAGCTCGTGGTCTAGTGGCTAGCGTTGCTGCCTCTGGAACACGGCGTCCTGGGTTCGATTCCCACTAGGGTTGGGGATTTTCTCTGCCCGAGGACTGGGTGTTTGTGTTGTCCTCATCATCTCATCATCATAAATCATGACTGTGGCTACAGTGGACAGTGTAAAAAATTGGACTGTGAAAAAATTGAGACTTTGTACGGAAGCTGATGACCGCGCAGTTGAGCGCCCTGCAAACCATACATCATCATCCTTCTTAACGTTCTCATAGGCAATATTAAAAAAGAAACACGCAGCCCATCACCGTGCCTTACACCGTCTTGTACGACTGTGTCTAATGGATCAGACACAATTCCTCCCATTCAAATATTATTGTGTACCTCATGCTTAACAATTATCCGGCAGTTGCTAGTTCAGTCCAAGCAGGGTACAGTTGCTCTCTATTCGTGTATCGTATTTTCTGTGAGGTTGAATTTAGGGACAAGCCCATCATTTGCCCAAATGATCGTGGAAATCCGACTAAACAGCCCCCCCCCTCTTACACACATACACACACACACACACACACACACACACACACACACACACACACACACACACCACCCTCGACCAAAGTTTTCGGGAGATTTCCTTCGATTAATATGCGAATGCTGGAACTCCCTTCCCAAATATTCCCAACTGGTATTCCGCCTGCCCTACCCCCAGTGTACATTAGGCTCAAAAACCGCAACTCTTTAAACGATCGGAACTCACACAGCCGGCTCTGCCGGTTGGAGTAAAGAATGAAAATTAAAAACAAAAAAATTGAACTACAACAATTTAATTTCTTCTTCACTGCCCTAATATGTATTAATTTCCAGAATAGGCTGCTATACGTTTATGAAGGCACAATGAATCTAAAACACTGGTTATGGCACTTCAGAACTCAGGCAACAAGTAAACCAGATAGTGACAGGCATCAGTTGTACAAAATATCGAAATATTCCTACATTACCCTCGAAAAGTTTGTAAACATCTTGTTGCGTATTATAATGGAGTAATATCGGAATGAGCTATGTGAGTAATTGGTTAGAATACAGAATAGCATGCTCAAATAACGATTAATAATGAATCTTACAATATTGTACAGATAACTACTGGACATATACGTACATATTGGTACATACTGATATCGCTCAGTTTCATATAAACTGACTTTACCTGTCCAAACGACGTACCTCTACATAGCCTGAGTTCTCAAATGTTCCGCCCCTAATGTGGCAAACTAGTTTTGATTTTTTAGTCACTTAATGTTAGACATGTTTGAACTACTGTCCTATCTCCAGAAAAAAATTTTCATTCAGCAGTGGCCAGTGATAAAGTGGAGATGGACTGTGCCTTTACGCCATATTTTTTTTTTTTTTTTTTGCTCTAGTGGCGAGTTGCTGTACTGTGGCACGTGAAATTCAAAGGGTGCCAGCATTGGACACTAGTACCTGAAAAGAAACAAACATTAATTGTCTAACTTCAGTTTTAGAGCTGACAATTATAAGTTTATGACAACTCCTGGCCGGCCGGGGTGGCCGAGCGGTTCTAGGCGCTACAGTCTGGAACCGCGCGACCGCTACGGTTGCAGGTTCGAATCCTGCCTCGGGCATGGATGTGTGTGATGTCCTTAGGTTAGTTCGGTTTAAGTAGTTCTAAGTTTTAGGGGACTGATGACCTCAGCAGTTGAGTCCCATAGTGCTCAGAGACATTTGAACCACTTTTGAACAACTCCTGTGTAAACTTTTGACTACATAACCAACACATTTTTGTGCAGGTGCGGAGAGGGATTCACCGATTACAAGACGCCCTATCCCTCGTGGAGAAGAATCAGATCACATTGCTGAATAACTGCACGTCGGTAACAGAAGAAATAGATGAGATCTACCGCCGGCTGATGAAGGCGCTGAAGGACCGAACCGAGTCGCTGCGGTCAGAAATCGAGCGCTACCAGAGCACGGAGCAGCGCAACCTGCGCACCCTCAAGGACAACCTGGAGCAGGAGCTCTCCAACATCCAGAGCAACTGCGAGCTCGCCGACAAGCACATGAACGACAACGTCGACTGGGACGACTGCGAGCTCATGGACGCCAAGGAGATCTTTCTCAAGACGGTCGAGTTCATCCGTAACTTCGAGTACGAGAACGTCGACTACACGCGCAGGGTTCGCTTCTCGATGGCGACGGACCCGAACCAGCTGGTGCTGCACGTGGCGAACTACGGAGACCTGACCATCGCGTCGCCCTACCCGAGTATGGCCGCCCCGGGCGTGGGGGGCAGTGGCGGCGGCGGAGGCGGGCTGTTGCAGCCGCCGGCCGCAGGCCCGGGTCTGATGCGGTCCAAGAGCGACCACCGGCTGGCGTCGCAGTTCCGCCAGGAGGAGCGCGGTGGCTACTTCGATGGGGAGGGAGGCGGGCCGTCGGCAGGTGGCCGAGCGTCGCCTCTCGGCGGTCGCAAGTTCGGCGAGCGCTACAGCAGCCGCGGCTACGGCGGCGGCGAATCTTCGAGGTAAAAGTCGCAATCTAGTCTTAACTACGAATTACGTTCAAGTTGTATCACCTCCAATTTATTTTCTCACGACTTGAAACAGAAAGATGCAACTGGTTTTGAAACAAGCTTGCACTCGTTGTGGACGCGTGACAGAGATGGCAGCACTGTACAGCACACAGAGGCGTGCGTGAGGACTGACTCTGATACGTAATATGGCGAAAATTGTCCTCCAGGTGGGTGCCACGAATGATGGCTGTCGGATGACCACATGGTTGCGTGCGTGGCTTGTTTCCAGGCAATGTTGACGCGTGATGCGGTATGGATCGGGTTTCTTTCCATCGATTGTGAGAATGTATGAGACATGGTTGCTTTTACCCAATTAGCGTACCAGACTCCTAACGAAGCGTTCGCAGCGGCCATGGAATCATGCAGTCAACGTTGCGAAAAATGCATACAACTGCATGGACATTACTTCGCAAAGGCTCACAGTTTTCGTGTGATGTCTGTGAGAAAAAAATCGGAGGTGTTATGACTTGAATGCGCCACGTGTATTGCTTCTGGAACGGCTGGCTCAAAGTGTTTACAGATGGATCGGAAACACTAGGCGTCTCCTCGAGAACAGCTTTCTAGATGAGGTATACATGTAGGGCCGATCCTATTGCTACCCATAGAAAACTCCGTGCCGTGTTATTAGCTGCCTTACAGGCAGGCACAGATCCAAAGCAGGGGGGAGGGGTATCATTAGGCTCATGACCCCACCCCCTTCCCCTAAACAGTATTTTACTAGAACCATTTATATTTTCATTTATATTAATTTCCAAAAATTTCAGGTCTCTCTCGGAGAATACTGTATCGTGTGAACTAAGAGTCTCCAAAATAGAAATAAATTTAAAAAATTACAAGCTTCTTTTAACTCCGAATATTTTTCAGTAGCGTTTTTGAGATTACGCTATGTGCATTTATCTGCAACCTTAATGGCTTTAGAAAACATTAAAACGCAGAAAGGCGCCTTTTCGCAGCCTGATCAGTCCGACTACCAACAATAAATCTGACACTGTGAGTCCACAACCGGAACCGGAAAACTACCGGAAACCGAAGAACCGCAAAACAGAGGGGGGAAAGATGCTACACTAAAGAAAACTAATAGAAAGACTAAATTTCCCAAACCTAGGTGGAAGAGACAGAAAGATACAGAATTCCAACCATTTATATGCTTGCGAAGCTGTAGCCTGCAGATTTGTGTTCACAATCTTAGAGCTAAGTGAAATACTGAAATGGCCAGTGCATAGTCCGACTTTATATCGTATAAATTATCAAGTTGTCGAGGCTGTGTAAGTTTGCTGCAATTATAGTTCTTAAAACATTTTCATGGCTCAGGAATTTCTCACATTTTTGGACAAATATTTTTCAGCAATGTATTTGTTGATCAAACTATATAAAATATAGCATACAGGGTGAATTTTTCCACCTTGTAGAAACTCTAGAGATTGATCGATGAGAGGATACGGAACAAAAGAGGTCTAATGAACTTTTGCCCGGAAATGCATGGTTTCTATGCTAGAGATTATTTATTCAATCATACTTTGTTACGGAGACTGCGATCTAATATGCGCTTTACCATGCAGCCACAATTACAATATGCGTGGCTTCCTTCTACAAGGTGGTACCGTTCCTCTTGCGTCATGCCATAGCTCCCTCTCCTGTCACAGTAATTGGTGATGTTGTGTCCGATGCGCTTCTCTTGCTGACGCACCTTATAGTGGATACCATATAGAGTTGTACACAATTGTTCCGTATTCGAATCGAGTGCTTACCGACATGGTGTTTACTTACGAAAAGGCAAAAGGCAACGGGCGGCGGACAGCAAGGCTGTATCAGGAGACCTATCCCCGCCGACAACAATCACAACACTCAATGTCTGCAATAATGTTTCGCCGTTTGTCTGACACAGGGTCGTTCCAGGAAGCAGGAAATCATGAAGGACATATTCGAAATGTTCGGACACCAGACTTGGAGGAAAATGGGATTAACTCTCTGGAAGGCGACCGCCGCGTCAGTACCAGTCAGCTGGTCTGCCAGTACAGGGTAGGCCAGACGACCGTGTGGAACATCTCCATGACAGTTGTTGCTACTCTTATTACTAACAGCGTGTGCAGAGCTTACTAGCGACAGACTTTCCACATCGGGAGCAATTTTGTCACTGGTTTCTTCACCAGGCAACCACCATTCCTGGATTTGTGTCATCCATCGTATTAACACATGAGGCCACCTTTACGCGGAGTGGTATCTTCAGCTTTCATAACAGTCATCTGTGGGATAGTGTGCAGAACCCTCATGGTATGGTAACAGAGAATCATAAGCGTCGCTGCAGTCGGAATGTATGGGCTGGGATAATTGGCGACCGTATTTTAGGACCACTCTTACTTCCATGTCGTGTAACAGGCCGGAATTTTCGGCGTTTCTTGCAGGTCACCTTGCCTCTCCCGCTGGAAGAAGTGCGATTGATGATTCGAAGGGTTATGTGGCCGCTTCGCTGTTAACGTCCCGAAGCATCTCAATAGTGCCTTCCTTGGCCGATGTACCGGGGTCCCGTTGTTGGCCTGCTCGTTCATCGGACCTCAGCACGGGCGGTTTCTGGTTATGGTGGTATCAAAACTATCGTGTATGCAGAGCACTTTCCAGATGTGGAGATACATGAGCAGCGTATTGATACTGTCTTTGACGGTATTTGGATGCAGCCTGGCCAGTGTGAACATGTGAAGCAGAACATACTATGGCACGTACGCGCTTCCGTTGAGGAACATGAGAACCATTTTCAACACATACTGTAACTGCGGCTGGACGGTGCAGTCTCTCAAACAATGTAGCTGTTGTGGCGGTCTTCAGTCCTGAGACTGGTTTGATGCAGCTCTCCATGCTACCCTATCCTGTGCAAGCTTCTTCATCTCCCAATACTTACTGCAACCTACATCCTTCTGAATATGCTTAGTGTGTTCATCTCTTGGTCTCCCTCTACGATTTTTACCCTCCACCCGGCCCTCCAATACTAAATTTGTGATCCTCTGATGCCTCAGAACATGTCCTACCAACCGGTCTTTTCTTCTTGTCAACTTGTGCCTCAAACTCCTCTTCTCCCCAATTCTATTCAGTACCTCCTCATTAGTTGTGTGATCTACCCATCTAATCTTCAGCACTCTTTTGTAGCACCACATTTCTAAAGCTTCTATTCTCTTCTTGTCCAAACTATTTATCGCCCATGTTTCACTTCCATTCATGGCTACACTCCATACAAATACTTTCAGAAACGACTTCCTGACACTTAAATCTATACTCTATGTTAACAAATTTCTCTTCTTCAGAAAAGCTTTCCTTCCCATTGCCAGTCTACATTTTATATCCTCTCTACTTCGACCGTCATCAGTTATTTTGCTCCCCAAATAGCAAAATTCCTTTACTACTTTAAGTGTCTCATTTCCTAATCAAATTCCCTCAGCATCACCCGACTTAATTCGACTACATTCCATTATCCTCGTTTTGCTTTTGTTGATGTTCATCTTATATCCTCCTTTCAAGACACTGTCCATTCCGTTCAACTGCTCTTTCAAGTCCTTTGCTGTCTCTGACAGATTTACAATGTCATCGGTGAACATCAAAGTTTTTATTTCTTCTCCATGGATTTTAATACCTACTCCGAATTTTTCTTTTGTTTCCTACACTGCTTGCCCAATATACAGATTGAATAACATCGGGGAGAGGCTACAACCCTGTCTCACTCCCTTCCCAACCACTGCTTCCCTTTCATGCCCCTCGACTCTTATAACTGCCATCTGGTTTCTGTACAAATTGTAAATAGCTCCCTGTATTTTATCCCTGCCACCTTTAGAATTTGAAAGAGAGTATTCCAGTCAACATTGTCAAAAGCTTGCTCTAAGTCTACAAATGCTAGAAACGTAGGTTTGCCTTTCCTTAATCTTTCTTCTAAGATAAGTCGTAGGGTCAGCATTGCCTCACCTGTTCCAACACTGACTGAATAAATTGTGTCTAGGATGGGAACAATGCATTTCTGGACGTAAGTGCATTAGACCCTTTTTGTTCCGTATCCTCTCATCGATCAATCCCTAGAGTTCGTACACAGTGGAAAGAAATCACCCTGTAAAATAATAATAATATAATGTTAATATTTTTAAAATCTTAGGAATCCGTGGCTTGTTGAAAGCGAGGGTGACGGAAAGCTACATTTGGAGGGAGCAGGGCAGCAACAAATTGTGAACCTCCCGACGGTTAACCCTAGATTTGCAAATGCTTGCAAACGATATTATATATAAGAGAGCTAAAGTAGACAGAATAATGGTATGTACAGATACCGTCGGCGCTCTTTTGTCGCCGGCCGGAGTGGCCGTGCGGTTCTAGGCCCTACAGTCTGGAAACGCGTGACCGCTACGGTCGCAGGTTCGAATCCTGCCTTGGGCGTGGATGTGTGTGATGTCCTTAGGTTAGTTAGGTTTAAGTAGTTCTAAGTTCTAGGTGACTGATGACCACAGCAGTTAAGTCATATAGTGCTCAGAGCCATTTGAGCCATTTTTTGAGCTCTTTTGTCCTTGAAAGTGCAGCTTCGGTAAAAGCTGCAAACTATCCTAAGACATCTAATGAGATCGAAAGATCTCCATAAATCGGTTGGCGTGGGATCCCGAACTGCATTGACGCCAAAAGTAATGGACTCAGTAACTGTCTTTCCAAGAAGATGCAAAGCCTTGCACCAATTATAAGATCTCTCCTCGCTGTGATTACTATCGACGGCTTATAGTTGAGACAAAAGCAGAATGGTCGTCGTTATGTAGTAAGGACACTATTTAAAGGAACTTGATACTGAGCTACGCAAACAGAGTGCATACCTGGTAAGTGAAGGTTCCTAAATTCCGTTCTTAAAGGGGTAGGAAGCCGCCATCACTAATAGATTGAGAGCAGGACACTTGGCTACCGGCCGTGTGGCCGAGTGGTTCTAGGCACTTCAGTCTGGAACCGCGCGACCGCTACGGTCGCAGGTTCGAATCCTGCCTTGGGCGTGGATGTGTGTGATGTCCTTAGGTTAGTTAGGTTTAAGTAGTTCTAAGTTCTAGGTGACTGATGACCACAGCAGTTAAGTCATATAGTGCTCAGAGCCATTTGAGCCATTTTTTGAGCTCTTTTGTCCTTGAAAGTGCAGCTTCGGTAAAAGCTGCAAACTATCCTAAGACATCTAATGAGATCGAAAGATCTCCATAAATCGGTTGGCGTGGGATCCCGAACTACATTGACGCCAAAAGTAATGGACTCAGTAACTGTCTTTCCAAGAAGATGCAAAGCCTTGCACCAATTATAAGATCTCTCCTCGCTGTGATTACTATCGACGGCTTATAGTTGAGACAAAAGCAGAATGGTCGTCGTTATGTAGTAAGGACACTATTTAAAGGAACTTGATACTGAGCTACGCAAACAGAGTGCATACCTGGTAAGTGAAGGTTCCTAAATTCCGTTCTTAAAGGGGTAGGAAGCCGCCATCACTAATAGATTGAGAGCAGGACACTTGGCTACCGGCCGTGTGGCCGAGTGGTTCTAGGCACTTCAGTCTGGAACCGCGCGACCGCTACAGCCGCAGGTTCGAATCCTGGTTCGGGCATGGATGTGTGTAATGTCCTTAGTTAGTTTGGTTGAAGTAGTTGTACGTTCTAGGGGACTGATGATCTCAGATGTTAAGTTCCATAGTGCTCAGAGCCATTTGAAGCATCTGAACTTGCCTACCAACAGAACGAAACACTTGTTAAAATTAATAATCTCTCCAAACTGCAATTGCTGTAGAGCTGACATACTACATTCTTATGGAAATGAGTAATATATGAGAAAATAGAGGAAGAAAACACTGCGTGAAGGGATGAAACTTATTGATTATTTCTGACACTGATTAGGTCAAAATTCTTCGAAGTATTAAATGTTCCAAGTGTCTGTAAATTCCTTAGACTTCGAAAGATGGTTCCTTAATGCCACTTTAAGTTAACATGAATGCAAGAGATCCTGGGTTCAAGTCCCAGTCCAGCAAACTAATTCCGCACAAAGTCCCGATGCAGTTGATATAACTTCTTCCTTTCCTTTCTTCCCCGTCCCCCTTCAATTTACCTGACATATGCAACAGCTGCAGATTTTGTGAGGTGTCCGTTTTTTCGGACAGACTGCTTGTCTGTTCTTTCCGACAAGCAGTTTGTCCGAAAAAACAGAGACTATATATTCACATAATTGATTCGCCTCAACGGGAAATGAATCCACAACCATCTGTGCGGACGCACATTTGCGTCCTTCGTCCAGAGGTAATCTGAAAATTAGAAAGCTTGGAGGAACTGGACGGGTGCAACAGATAGGTGGGAAAGTGAGTTGGAGGGGGAGCCTGCCGAGATACTTGGCGCATTTGCACTGGACACTGCAGGTGGCGCAGTGGTTAATGCATCTGCCTAGCAAGCAGGAGATCCCAGGTTCAAGTGCCGCTCCGGCCCCATTTCTTCTCGTCGGCGCTGATTCCGCACAAAGTCGCGATTCACGATGCAGCTGGTATCATTAATTCCTTTCATGTCTCCCCCTTCCCCTTCAGTTTACATTAGATTTGTACTTAATATCCTGTTAGTTTCTTCATTAGTTATTTTAAAGAAAGCTCAACTTGATTGACACAATGTTTTTTTTTTCTTCATACTCATGACAAAATATTATAAAATTTAATTTTAAAAATTTCACCATGTTCATCTTACACGTCCCATCCATTACACTGTTGTTGTTGTCACCTCGTAGATTTCTTCCTTCCCTTGTATCCTAAAGCGGGAAATGGTACGAATCAAGAAACTGTATTTACCTGTCTCTCGCAAGGTTTTCTATCGATAATAGTCACTAATTGTTACTGTTAGCTTTCTCCACTATAATCACACTTCACACAATACTACATACCACTGCTTTTAAGTGAGCTATCTGATCAGCACTTTAATTAAACGTTGAAGCACTTCGCGCTGCCAGCTTTCTTATAATCCGCAGGCGAATCATCTGTAAGTCCCGTAATCGACCCGTACAAACATTCATTCTGACAGCTGGCCAACGATTCTGCCGAGAGCCTAACACTGCCCAAGGCTCTAAGCTCAGGACAAAACTCAGCCGTTGTTGTAGCTGGAAAGGCAGTTTTACGTATACCCACAACTCGCAGACGTTACCACTCGCTAGACTCATGAGTACTTAGTGACAGACGGATGAGGTAAAAGGAGTGAGCATAGAGGACACTAGTGTGTCCCCTTGTCGAGTACCACTCGAATGTTTGAGATTCGCTCTAGGTCGTATTACGAAGACATCGAAGCAATTCAGAGGAGGGCTGCTAGGTTCGTTACCGGTAGATTCGAAAAAGAAGCATGTATTACGGATATGTTTCGGGGACTCAAATGGGAATCACTGGAGGGAAAGCGACGTTCTTTACGAGTAGAATTACTGAGGAAATTTAGAGAACGGAAACTTGAGGCTGACTGCAGAACTATTCTATTACCGCCAACGTACATTTAGCGTAATGACCACGATGGTAAGATTATAAAGATTAGGGCACGAACGGAGGAACATGGATAAAGGTTTTTCCCCCGCTCTGTTGGCAAGTGAAACAGAGAAGGAAATGGCTAGTAGTAGTATAGGATATCCTCCGACACACACCATACGGTGGCTCGCTGAGTATGTATGTAGATGAAGAGGTGTAATAACAGTAACCGTAAAACTTTTTATCTACACTAGTGGCCATTAAAATTTCTACACCAAGAAGAAATTCAGATGATAAACGGGTATTCATTGGACAAATATATTATACTACAACTGACATGTGATTACATTTTCACGCAATTTGGGTGCATAGATCCTGAGAAATCAGTACCCAGAACATCCACCTCTGACCGTAATAACGGCCTTGATACGCCTGGGCATTGAGTCAGAGCTTGGATGGCGTGCACAGGTACAGCTGCCCATGAAGCTTCAACACGATACCACAGTTCATCAAGAGTAGTGACTGGCGCATTGTGACGAGCCAGTTGCTCGGTCACCATTGGCCAGACGTTTTCAATTGGTGAGAGATCTGTAGCATGTGCTGGCCAGGGCAGCAGTCGAACATTTTCTGTATACAGAAAGGCCCGTACAGGACCTGCAACATGCGGTCGTGCATTATCCTGCTGAAATGTAGGATTTCGCAGGTATCGAATGAAGGGTAGAGCCACGGGTCGTAACACATCTGAAATGTAACGTCCACTGTTCAAAGTGCCGTCAATGCGAACAAGAGGTGACCGGGACGTGTAACCAATGGCACCCCATACCATCATGCCGGGTGATACGCCAGTATGGCGATGACGAATACACGCTTCCAATGTGCGTTCACCGCGATGTCGCCAAACACGGATGCGACCATCATGATGCTGTAAACAGAACCTGGAATCACCCGCAAACATGACGTTTTGACATTTGTGCAGCCATGTCCGTCGTTGAGTACCTGTCTGTGACGCAACGTCCAGGGTAACCGAGCTGATAGTCCACGCTGCTGCAAACGTCGTCGAACTGTTCGTGCAGATGGTTGTTGTCTTGCAAACGGCCCCATCAGTTGACTCAGGGATCGAGATATGGCTGCACGATCCGTTACATCTATGCGGATAAGATGCCTGTCATCTCGACTGCTAGTGATACGAGGCCGTTGGGATCCAGCACGGCGTTCCTTAATACCGTCCTGAACCCACCGATTCCATATTCTGCAAACTGTCATCGGATCTCGTCCAACGCGAGCAGCAATGTCGCGATATGATAAACCGCAGTCGCGATAGGCTGCAATCCGACCTTTATCAAAGTCGGAAACGTGATGGTACGCATTTCTCCTCATTACACGAGGCATCACAACAACGTTTCACCAGGCAACGCAGGTCAACTGCTGTTTGTGAGTGAGAAATCGGTTGGAAGCTTTCCTCATGTCAGCACGTTGCAGGTGTCGCCACTTGCGCTAACCTTGTGTGAATGCTCTGAAAAGCTAATCATTTGCATATCACAGCATCTTCTTGCAGTCGGTTAAATTTCGCGTCTGTAGCACGTCATCTTCGTGGTGTAGCAATTTTAATGGCCAGTAGTGTATAATGTAGCCACGTTTTTGCTCAAGTTTCTGAATCTTGTGCTTCGTTGTATGGAGCATCACCCAGATTCATTGGAAATAAAACTATTTGCAGGTACGGCCGTGGCGGCGACGACTACAGCCGTGGCGGCGGCGGTGGCGACTACGAGTACGACGAGGGCGGCGGCAGCGGGGGGCGCGCCAGTCGGCGCTATCGCTCCCGGCTGGCGTCGCGGCACCTCGGCGGCGGCGACGGCGACTCCGACAACGATGCCGTCGGCGTGGGCGGCCGCTCCGTGCGCTTCTCCGGCGACTGCGGGGGCGGCGGTGGCGGCGGCGGCGGAGGGCCGTCGCACCACGGCAAGGAGCGGGAGCGCGTGCTCGACACGGAGGACGCGTCCCGCGGCCCGCTCAGCGGCATCACGCGCCTGCTCGACTCGCCGCGCGTCATGAAGCGGCTGCAAGAGTCCGAGCAGCGCGGCAAGAAGCGCGACAAGGAGCCGGCGCCGGCGCCCGCGCCGCAGGCGGCGCCCAAGGCAGCCAGCGCGCCCGCCAGGAGGGCGCCCGCCGCGCGGCAGGTCAGCGAGGACGACGAGATATCCAAGATCAAGAAGCAGAACAAGGCGTCCGGCAGCGGCGGCGAGGCGGCAGCCACCACGGCTGCCGCCGCCGACACCACCACCACCACCACCACGACGGCGTCGCCGAGGCCGCAGTCGGAGCGCGTCGCGGCGCTCAAGCAGCAGCGCAGCACCGACGCCGGCAGCGAGGATTCCTCCTCAGCCGAGCAGGCGCGCAGGACGCCGCCCGCCACCGTGCAAGAGGTGAGCAGCCCCGAGCTGCCAGAGGACGGCCAGCCCGACTGGTGGCTATAGTTCCGTCTCGGCGGCCGGGAGGCCCCAAACACCGGCCTCAGCGTGCTTCGCTGTGTGGCCGGTCTCACATCAGCCGTACCTCTCTCGAAGAACGGTTACTTTTCTCACGAGGTCTAAACTGCGATCTCCAATCGACAAGTATTTCTCTATTGTGCTACAAATATTGGACAAATTTTCTTTTCCCTCATTTAAATCCCTAATCGAGTGGATAGTGCGAGGCACTGTAAAATTCTGCCTCCTTTTCAGGCAGCTACGTAAGGGGAATCCCAATCGGAAAAGTTTGGAAGCAATTGCCGGTTTCCACATTTCCCTCACGACCGAGGGCAACCTCATTAAGACTTTATTTGGAAATGAGGACTGATCTCCCTACGTCACTAGTATGCCAGCCAAACAACAGGACGTCTTTCGATACCAAACTTCTAAGCTTGTGAGCGTTCACATACTGTACATTTACTAAGTTGTACCAGTCAAATGCGTATTTATTCTCCTGTTGGATTACTAACTTACGTCGCATTCGTGTGACTTTTCCCCTATTGGCTGTGATAAAGAGAAAGCGATAATTAGTGAGAGAACTGTGATCTCTAGCCTTAGGAGACGGAATGACAGTATCACCAGTTACTTTTGTTGTGTGTGATGATAGCATGCTAGCACATCCGCTCAAACTGATCTAAATGGTGGTTCTTCTAACCTGGCGTTAAACCTTGTCTAAGTGGGAAGAAATTAAGAATACGTCACCCTAGAGCATAAATGACGCCAGTTTAGCGCAAACAAGTTTAAAATCCTCAAACACCTTTTTACATTTCCAGAAGATACAGTTAATTTGAAAAATTTGCACACTAGGCACATCAGACATTCTCATCTCATGAAAAAGCCAGTGTGCTCTATAAAACTGCTAAGTATTCTTTTATTCCCTGTAGTCCTAATAGGGAAGTATGCTGAAGGTAGATGACGTAACAAACGTGAACATGCAGTTTAAATTGAATTTTCGAACTTCCCAATTTCAATTTCTCTTTTTCTAGGCGTCTATTTCGGACCTGTAAGAAACATGATAAGAACTGCAGCTGAAGCAATGCAAACGTGTACTTTTATTGCTTAGCTACCATTCCTTAACAAACTATTTCACCTCACAAGAATATGTCGTACATTCTGTCGTAATGCTTCCGCATGATGTAATAACGCGAGACAATTAGAGTATATTACTGAGTCCGTCGCTTGACAGAAAGGAGTGTGTTGTCATGACTAAAATGAGCTACATGTCCCTTAAGTGTTTAAGTTTGTATATATATTGTTGTGTATAAAACTCTTTACAATTCTTAGCAAACTAATTAATTATTAATAGCTTTGTAACAATTTTATATTTAGATTTTTTTGATAGCTGATTTTTAAATTTTTGTCTGTGTCCAATATTTTTCAAAAGTTTTTTTCTCCTGGGGCTGTTTTTAATTCCATGTTAACTTACAGGTTGTTGTACAGTAACAGTTCTTCGGACTAATACCGTTTTGTCAATATAACGTTAATGATCGCAGAGATCTGTTCGTTATGGTGCGTAGTTTCCTTATTCTTCTCCACACTGTGCTTGTATGGCTGACGATCATTGTGTCAAATGCTATGATATGACTAAGCGAAGTGTTTACTTGCCTGTGGATCCTGTCTTACCCCTACAGTCCATTCCTGTAGTAGATGACCAGCTAATAACTAACGATACCACATTATGACCTTCGGTGGCATTGCTGACAGCGACCTCTCTCCGAACAGTGTAGTTTCCCTTGTTAAAATTTCCTGACAAAAAATACTTCCCGTGGATTCTTTGTTGAAGTTACGTGCTCGGAAACAGTTATCTGTTTTTTCCTGTTGAAAAAATATCCAGTATTATTGAAAATTCCCTGGAATACTCATCAGAGCATGGAAATTCATGCCTGAAGCTCTTGATCGACAGTCATTTCCTGATTAGGAGCTTACTGAAGCTTTCCGAAATACGACAAGCTTTACTAGCCGCATTACTCTCTGTGGTGTATGCGAGATTTTTCATATCGGGGAGCTGTAGGTCGGACATGCATTAAAAGACGGCCCCAGGAGGAGAACTGAGAGAAAGAGCGAAGATAGTGACTCTTGCTGGAATACCAGGTTGCGACCAGCGACGGAGAATCGGACGACACGTCTTCGGCCGCAGGCGTCAACACGACGACCACGTCGGCTCAGCGCAAGACTTCCACGGGAACGGCGACCGGGGCTGGCCGCAGGACGTCCGACGCCGGTACTAAGAAGCCGGCGGTGCGGTCGGCGAGTTCGGAATCCAGCACGTCTTCCGAGTCGTCTTCCAGCGCCGCTGCCTCCCCCGTGCGCACCACGGCACCGGCGAGCACCGCCGCCTCTGCCGGAGCAGACAGTAGCGGCACTTCGACGGCGCGAGGCCGCGGCGCCTCTGGCGGTTTCCAGAGCCGTTTCCTCGCCAACCGCCAGCAAGCGGCTGCAGCCGCGGCTGCAGCAGCCTCCTCCACGAAGGAGGAGGACGAGGACGAAGAGGAGACGGAGACCAGCTCCGACTCGGAAGAGACCGAATCCGAAGAAGAGTCGGAGGACGAGACGGCGAAGAAGAAAACAGCGGAACCGGCGTCGACGTCATCGTCGTCGACGCGCGCCGTCGACCGCACAGATATCGGACCGCTGCTGGCCCGCAGTGCGAACGCGCGGGACACGTCGGACGCCCCCGCTACTTCGTCGAGGAGGAGGGACAGCCGCGACGAAGGCGGCTCGTCCACCGCCGGATACCGCCGCTACAGTACCGACGCGTCGTCGACTCCCAGCTACCGTTACGGAGCCAACAAGGACAAGGATAAAGAGGAGACGGGCAGCAAGTACCTGAGCCGCGGCAGGGCCGCGCAGCAAGAAGACGACACGCCGTCCTCCCGGTACGGCAGCAGCGGCTACACCAGCCGATTCCTCAACAAGAGCAAGAGCTCGGCGGCGCTCTCGCCCGAGGAGGACTCCGACTCGCGCAAGTACGGCGCCGGCAGCAGCAGCAGCACCGCCTCCGCGGCAGCTGGCGCCGACGATTCCTCCAGCAGGTACCCCAGTGGGCGGTCGCGCTACGCCGCGCTCAAGGACCGGCGGTCGCGGCTCGCGCGCAGCCGCAGCACGCACAACTTCGGCGGCGACGACCAGGACGAGCAGGACGACAGCCCCTCGTCGCCGACGTCGTCCGGCATGCCCGCCTCCTACCTGCCATCGCGCTACGCAGCCGGCTCGTCCACAGCTGACCTGGCGCGCAGCCGTTCCACCCACGCGCTCAAGTCACGCGAGAACTCGCCCGAACGGCCGAGCGCCTCCGGCTCTGGAGCCTCAGGGTAAGCGTTTGATTGTAATCTCATAGCTCCTAGCCGGCCGGAGTGGCCGAGCGGTTCTAGGCGCTTCAGTCTCGAACCGCGTGACCGCTACGGTCGCAGGTTCGAATCCTGCCTCGGGCATGTATGTGTGTGATGATCTTAGGTTAGTTAGGTTTAAGTAGTTCTAAGTCCTACGGGCCGGTCAGGGTGGCTGAGCGGTTCTAGGCGCTTCAGTCTTGAACCGCGCGATCGCTACGGTTACAGGTTCGAATCCTGCCTCGGGCATGGACGTGTGTGATGTCCTTAGGTTAGTTAGGTTTAAGTAGTTCTAAGTTCTAGGGGACTGATGACCTCAGATGTTGAGTTCAAAAATGGTTCTAATGGCTCTGAGCACTATGGGACTTACCTTCTGAGGTCATCAGTCCCTTAGAACTTAGAACTACTTAAACCTAACTAACCTAAGGACATCACACACATCCATGCCCGAGGCAGGTTTCGAACCTGCGACCGTAGCGGTCACGTGGTTCCAGACTGTAGCGCCTAGAACCGCTCGGCCACTACGGCCGGCAGATGTTGAGTCCCATAGTGCTCAGAGCCATCTGAACCATTTTGAAGCGGTGTAGTGCAGCAACTTGACGTGGCATGGACTGGACAAGTCTTTGGAAGTTCCCCTGCAGAAATATTGAGCCGTGCTGCCTCTAAGCCACCCATAATAGCGAAAGTGTTGTCGCTGCAGGACAAACCACCTCTCGATTATGTCCCATAGATGTTTGATGGGATTCATGTCGCATGCTCGAACAGTCCAGAATATTTTTGAAAGCTGTCTCATTGTCATCCACAAAAATTCCATCTTTGTTTCGGAACATGAAGTCCATGGATGGCTCCAAATGGCCTCCAAGCTGCCGAACACAACCATTTCTAGTCAATGATCGGTTCACTTGGAACGAGAGATCCAGTCCATTCCATGTAAACGCAGCCCATATAATTATGGAGCCACCTCCAGCTTGCACAGTGCCCTGTTGACAACCGGGGGCCATGGTTTCGTGGGGTCTGCGCCACACTTGAACCCTACCATCAGCTCTTGCCAACCGAAATTAGGACTCAGCTGACCAGGCCATGATTTTCCAGTTTGCTAAGGACTAACCGATATGGTCACGAACACAGGAGAGGAGCTGCAGGCGATATCGTACTGTTAGCAAAGGCACTCGTGTCGGTCCTCTGATCAAGCCAAATTTCGCCGCATTATCCTAACGGATGCGTTCGCCTTACATTTCACGTTGATTTCTGCAGTTATTCCATGCAATGTTATTAGTCTGTTAGCACTGAGAACCCTTCTCAAACGCCGCTGTTCTCGGTCGTTAAGTGAAGGCAGTTAGCCACTGCGTTTCTATAGCTAGAGGTACTGAAATTTGGCATTCACGGCACGCTCTTGACATTGTGATCTAGGAATATTGAATTCCTTTCCGAAATGGAATGTCCCATGCATTGCATGTAGCTCCAACTCTCATTCCGCGTTCGGAGTCTGTTAATTCCTATCGTCCGACTATAATCAACTCGGAAACCTTTTCACATGAATCACACGAGTGCGGAAGTCAGCTCTTCCAAAGCGCAGCCCTTTTATACCTTGTATACGCCATACTACCGCCACCTGTACGTGTGCATATCGTCACCCCACGGCTTCTGTAACCTCAGTGTAAAAAGTATGGGGGACATGACAGCTAGTAGCCTGGACTTGTTTGTCACCAGCAATACACCATTGGGAGCCTGATATTGTTGACTCCCACTATGATGTCACTTCCACTGCGCAAGCATTCTGCAGGCGAGTTCTCAAATGGCGAACTTATCCTGATACAATTTAGTGTTTCAGAAAAAAAAGACGTAACACCAGCCATAAGTAAAATTAAGAAATGACTTTTTTACGTGCTTAGAGGCACCACAGATATACGAATTTCAGAATTTCCACTTCAGTTTTGTACGAGGGAGAAACTACGACATTATACATGCAGTTGGCTGCCTCCACAAATGATATTTCTATCAAAATTAATAATGTTCATAGCCGGCCACTATAGCCGAGCGGTTCTAGGCGCTTCAGTCCGGAACCGCGCTGCTGCTACGGTCGCAGGTTTGAATCCTGTCTCGGGCATGAATGTGTGTGATGTCCTTAGGTTAGTTAGGTTTAGGTAGTTCTAAGTCTAGCGGACTGATGTCCTCAGATGTTAAATCCCATAGAGCTTAGAGCCATTTGAACCATTTTTGAATAATGTTCATATATTTCAAACGGAATAACGATAACGTTCATTCTAGAATTAAACCAATAAATCAAAACACGGACTGATTCAATTAGAACAAATGTGTACATTGCTCTTACCTACAACTTTGAATACGGTTTACAGTAACAACATTAACATATGTGTACTGCATGCTATATTGATGAACAATCACAGATAAATGTGCCATAAGTTGTTTACTACCTTCTGTAAGTCGTTCGTAATGGAAAAGAACTTGCAGTAGAAGAGATATCTTTCACAGAAACGAAGATGAACTAGTGTTTATAGCTCTTAAGGTATGCATTCGAGAACCCATGTTTAATAGACATTTTTCTTATTTTTATCCATATTGAAATAGGGAATAATTTTGTGTAAAAAGAGTCGAAACTCTAGTTTTCCCACATTAAGTCCAGCACCTAGCGTCCTTAATAAAAGATAAAATCCGTAGACAGACTTGAGAGTCTCCATAGAAAGTAGTCATACTTTAGTATTACCAATCTCAGATCTGAATCTCAAAATAAATAAAAGTTTGTTAAATCACAAAATACATGTAGGTTGCAAACGTGGTTAACTCTCGAAAAATTATGAATTGTTGTCCAGCATTCACTGGACAAGTTATCGTAACTGCGCACGAGAAACCCACGAAATATTCTCAGAGTCCGAACCGCCTCTCGTCACCAAAAACTTACAGCTGGTGAAAGCATTCTGTGTTCAACCCGAAACGTGGGGCCAAACACTTGCTCAAACCGACAAGGACCTGCCCCATACGTTGTCCCAAAATCAAGGATCCTACTCCAGCCTCTGGATGGCCTTCCGTACCCCGAGGTGGACGTTGCCCAGTGACCAGTTATTATGCTCAAACTATAAACAGGTAGAGTTTATCGCATTTTATATCACAGCAAGGGCAAAACAAATAACATGTGAAGCTGAACGTTTCGAGTTGATCAAAACCAGCCGTTGAGATAAATAGTTCGCTAACAAATAACAAAACAGTTAATCTCTATGGTTTCACATTTTCGTTTTGATTAACAGTTCCTAAAAAGCTTCTTCACTTAAAATTAGTTGTTTCTCGTGGTGCCATCATAGATTCAATACAATTGGAATCTTGCGCAGTTAGAATTAAATTTAAAAATAACAAAAATATATATTGGTTTATCTGCTTTGAATTACTTTGGTCTTACACTGAATTAGTGTCGATACATTATTTAATTGCAGAAAAAAATGTGTATATATCTAAATGTGTCGCCACGAGCTCCTTATACTGAGACTTCGATCACTGCTGTACCGTTTTTTGTTTTTTTTTATTAAACTGTTACTAATTTATAAAGGTTTGTCTGTTACATGTGTAACGCCACAGTACTTTTAAACTTCATACTTGTTATAAATTAGATATTGACACAAGAGGGAAATAGCGCTGTTTTCAGAAACTTGCACGTAACAAATGCAATGTGGTAAGTATAACTGGAAAAAATCCGTTATTGAGCGAGATGCTTTGGTAGACAACGAAGAAAAAATTATTTCAATCAGTTCAGTAATTTTCGAGATGTAAGTCTGAAGCTGTTTGTGGACGTGAAAATTTCACACAGTAAAAAAAAAAATGCAAAATAAAAAAATACTACAACACTGGACCCAATTAGAATGAAGAATAGATATCTTATATCATTAGCGATAGTACAGAGATCCATACTATATGTGAATTTCAGACGTCTTACGTAAGAAATATAGGCTTTAAAGCATTTTTTTGCCGCCGCAGAAAGAGAGAGCACAGTGGCGTGCCTGCAGACGTTGCTTGACGCGACAACGTCGCAGCTTTGGACCTTAGACGTCACTCACCAAAATCATATGTTAACTGCTTTTATTTATTCTTACTGTAGCTGACATGAACACAGACTATTGCTAAATGCACAAGGATATTTAACTTGATCTAAACTCGTGTTTGTACCTCACTAAAAGAAGTAGATACATTCATAAGCAAAGATTATTTTAATATTCCATCACTAATTCACTGTGTTCGCATTGATGGTATCACTACTGGAATTTAAGGATTCCATTAATGCAGAAACCACGCGGGGAGCGAATAACTATTTCAGACGAATTTAGTAATTCTTGACTGCGTGTTTAAGTGTTTCGAAGTTCTCGATAGCTCACGATAAAACTTTTCAGCTACATAACTTTTCAATTACATTTTGATTTTCCGTGTGCCCTGGACTGAGCCGAAGGTTCATGAAGTGTGGCAGACAAGCCGACTAGTGTGACGTCACAAGTTCGTTGCAGGGCCCGTATTTCTCATTGGCCCCACGCTAAGAGGGAATGACTACGACCAACAGCTCAAGGCCAAACAAAATAAGGACGTGCAAAATCGTGGAGAACAATTCCGTTCCCCAACTCGTCTTTGGACATTTTGCACAGCACCTTAACAGAAATTTGGGATAATATTTGGCTGTAATTACTCAAAGTAATCCACGTTTTGCCGGCCGGGGTGGCCGAGCGGTTCTAGGAGTACAGTCTGGAACCACGCGACCGCTACGGTCGCAGGTTCGAATCCTGCCTCGGACATGGATGTGTGTGATGTCCTTAGGTTAGTTAGGTTTAAGTAGTTCTAAGTTCTAGGGGACTGATGACCTCAGAAGTTAAGTCCCATAGTGCTCAGAGCCATTTTAACCCTTTTTTTAATCCACGTTTCAAGTCCCAGATGTCTGTTATAAGCACCTCTCCGGCAGACGTCTGCGGTTTTGTCGAATTAACAGTCAACATTTGTGGCCCTACACTGCTGTGTTTGATCTCAGGGTTGAAATGCTACTCCCCTGTTTCACTGTAAGAGAGAAGTTAATGAAAGAACGCCTCCACTTGTGCAGGAAATTGTTTGTGAGGCTGTTGAGACGGCCAGGGTGGCCGAGCGGTTCTAGGCGCTACAGTCTGGAACCGCGTGACCGCTACGGTCGCAGGTTCGAATCCTGCCTCGGACATGGATGTGTGTGATGTCCTTAGGTTAGTTAGGTTTAAGTAGTTCTAAGTTCTAAGAGACTGATGACCACGGCAGTAAAGTCCCATAGTGTTCAGAGCCATTTGAACCTTTATATATATATATATATATATATATATGCTGTTGATAAATTTTATTCAGTGTCCATATACAATTAAGCATAAGGTGACGAAGCACCCATGTTACAAAATTTGTCGAAGAACAGGTCCTCGTAGACAACAGTCTAAATATTGTCACAGTCTGTTGCTCGATGATTCGAAGTATGAGTTGTTAAGTGGCTTCCAAATACTCGTGACGAAAATTATTCCACCCCCCGGATACGAACTGACTACTGTTGCTCCGCGTGTTGGCCGTCTTGACTACGGAGGTGCGCTTTGAAAGGAAAGAGCAAGAATTTGTCGAGTGACACCAGGCGTCTGAGTAACTATGGACGCATGATGTCATTGTGTTAGTTGCTGTTACATTCCTTAGCCGAGCAGTCTAGAGCGCTGCAGTAAAGGACTGTGCGCTTGATCCCGGCGGAGGTTCGAGTCCTCCTTCGGGCATGGGTGTGTGTATTTGTACTTACGATAATTTAGATTGAGTAGTGCGTAAGCTGTGTGTAAGCTTAGGGACTGATGACCTTAGCAGTCCCATAAGATTTCACACACATTTGAACATTTAAACTGTTACATTCAAGTTCAAAGCGATGTGCCCTTGTCTTGTACATAGTTACTTATCTATTTGAAATTATTTTAACAATGGAAAATCCAGGATGGAATGTAACAATATTATGAAGAAGGTAGTTGCTGGTCAACATACAGCGGAGATGCTGAGTCGCAGATAGGCACAACAGAAAGACTGTTAGAAAATGAGCTTTCGTCCAACAAGACCTTCGTCGGAGATATAAGATACACACACACACACATACACACACACACACACACACACACACACACACACACACACACACACCACACTCACACGCACACACACACACACACACACACACACACACAAGCGCACGCAAACGCAACTTACGCACACATGACCGCAATCTCTGGCTGCTGTGGTCTCAACAGCCAGAGACTGTGGTCATGTGTCTGTGAGCTGGGTTTACGTTCTATCTCCGATGAACGCCTTGTTGGCCGAAAGCTCCTTTTCTGACAGTCTTTTCGTTGTGCCTATGTGCGACTCAGCATCTCGTGTGGTGAGTAGCAACTACCTTTTTCATAATACTGTTCGGAATTCTTTTACGTCTTCTGTTTTAATGGCGTAACTCAACAAGGGAACTAGTAATACTTCTACAAAAATAGTCAAAAATTATATCCTGAAGCATTATGCAAATCGTAAGCTTACACGACAAAATATTAGTCACCCTCTCAAAACAGCCGACTGGTCGCTTTGAATCGCTGTAGATTGTGTAGAACTGACACCATGAGATCATGTGATTCTTTACCGATGATGTAAGTCATACCAGCGATGTGGAGTTTGTGTGCGTCGCTGTTGAACTGAATCAGATCGGGGTCGACGTAGAGACATCACAGACTGGTAGAAGGGTCTATCGTGTTTGGTAGTGCTGATGACAGTTGACATTACCCGATTTGTCGGCGTATCAACGCGGACTATCCGATGTGTGTATAAGAAATGGTGTACTACTCATAGCCATGGACATAGCGTAAGAACAGTGTTGGGAATATGATCCTACTTAACAGGAACCAGAGATGGATCTCATATATCGTCAATGACAATTCGTTTCAAACATGACAAGAAATGCTGCTGCCAGTGAAGTAGTTCAGTCTCAACCACTGTCCGAGGGAAAACTGCGAAGGGAACAGCTTGCAATGGATATCTGGAATCGGATATCTCACAAAGCCCATTGATCACTGCGGCACACGAATCTGCACTTCAGTGGGCCAAACAACACAGAAACTGGACATTAGCTAACTAGAGGTGTGTAGCGAGGTCCAAAGAGGGGCGGTGTTGTTTTTTTTACAAGTAATGTAACGTATCAAGTGCGCTAGTGGCCCAATGAGGAGGGGTGTGGATCTGCAGTTCACACCGAAGGTGGTTCTATAATGTTTTGGGGGCATTTTTCATACCGTGATTTGGGCCCATTACGTTTACAGTTTACATAAACCTGGAAACTCATCTCAACATTGCCGGTGACCGTGTGCTGCCCTTTCTTTTCAATCTTCGCGACGAGTAAGCTGTGTATATTCCCTTCTTCCAAGATGAAAATAGCTGCGTTTATAGTGCAGCACACATACGTTCCTGGTTTGATGAACACTAAGGCACACTATCTCATCTGGACTGTCGCAGTGAATCACAGAGGATGTGCCTGGGACTATTTGGAACGGCTGGTGTAACGTAGCAATCAACATCAATACTATCTGATACCTCTATGGGATCCATTCATTGAGTGACTTCAACTGGGTATTGCTTATCAGGATTAAGTTATAGTATATCTTGTTTGCCGAACTGAAGGCATCATAAAGTCTAAGGACGGTGGTACATGGTGTTAGTGTGATGTCTTCTGGGAGTGACCAGTTTCTTTTTTTTTTTTTTTTTTTAATTCGGAGTGCTGATTTTTGGCTTAATAAAATTTACAAGTCAAGAAACTAACCGAAACTGATATTACTAGTCACAATGAGCATTTCACACCCAGTATACTGGTGAATGTACCCACTCGATAGAGGGACTTACTGTGCTAATTCCGTAGTGAGGTAGTCCACTGTTAAGTGTCGACACTTGTGCCCGCCACAGGTCCGGTGAGAAGGATGGCGCGGCACTCAGCTCGTGGGCGCGCTACCTGAAGAACAAGTATGGCAACCGCGGCAAGGACGGCAAGGATGGCGCCTCCGGCAGCGGATCCTCTCTGGCCTCTGGCGCCGGATCCTCCACGTCGGCGTCCCGACGCCTCTCCCTCGGCCTGCCACTCCGACACAATTCGGCCAGCATTGAAAGCTCTGACGACGATCAAAAAAACCCGGCAGGCTCCCCCACTTCCCCTACAGCAGCAGGTAAGTGAAATGACCACCAACTGACTACATTATGTACAAATGTTCCAGCGGTCATCACGAACTGTTCAATGATACTATAAAGCCACATGCCGCATGTCTTTATCTTCATATTCGTTCTCTAGTATTCCGTAAAACTTACATTTCTCTTCTCGCTTTCTTTTCTCCTATTTATTAATGTTGCTTTTTCTCAGTGATGGACTTCCAACCATGTAGTTCTTGAACTCTTAATTTTTATAACTTCTTAGCTTAAAAACGGAGTTTAAAGAATTCCTCTTCGTTTATTATAAATCTATAACAAATCCTCTCTTCTGCTATCTTTTTTTTTCTTTCTGACATTCAATTTACAGTTACGTCTGCGTTCCTGGAATACCCGAATATTTACGAGGGCGATAAGTTCCTGGCCTGGCGTTGATACCTGTGAAATTTCTTTTCATTATTTTGCACAATGACAACGACCTTACCGCTGTGGTAACACCGATTCCCGTCAGATCACCGAAGTTAAGTGCTGTCGGGCTGGGCTAGCATTTGGATGGGTGACCATCCGGTCTGCCGAGCGCTGTTGGCAAGCGGGGTGCACTCAGCCCTTGTGAGGCAAACTGAGGAGCCACTAGCTTGAGAAGCAGCGGCTCCGACTTCGGAAACTGGCATACGGCCTCGAGAGCTGTATGCTGACAACATACCCCTCCAAATCCGCATCCAATGACGCCTATGGTCTGAGGATGACACGGCGGCCGGTCGGTACCGTTGGGCCTTCATGGCCTGTTCGGGAGGCGTTTTTTTATGTTGCACAATAACGAGGTAGGATTTGACAGAAAGCTCAACAATGACCGCATCTTATCTGAAAAGTAGGACGCAGAAGGTTGTAGAATAGAGTCAACATTTGAATCTGACAACAGTCTTGTAAAGTATGGGGCGGTACAGGGTTTTGTTCTGGGTCCGTTGCTTTTCTTGATTCATATTAAATCTTCCACTGAATGAGAATAGCTTAACGCTTAACTCCAACTAAAAGCAAGACATTCAGTTGCTAATACGAAACTTCCAAAAGCCGCCAGTCAATGAAGTGGACAATTTGAAATTCTTAGGACTGAGGGTAAATGCAAACCTTTCTTGGTAGCACCACACTCAAGATCTTGTACGGGAACTGAATGCTGCTAAATTCAATAGAAGAGTAATCTCCACTGTCTGTGACACTGAAACGTGAAGTTTTGTATACTTTTCATACTTTCACTCTGTTATCTCCAGTATCAAATTCTGGAGCAACTCTGTGCACTAATTAAGAACTGCAAAATAATAATAGCACAATACTGTATATCAGAACATAAAAAAGTACTTCAAAAAGGGAAAAGCTGTGGCATCTGAAGTATATATCGTGGGAACAGCTATGCTATTTACCAAACTCGACACCTTTGACTTGCACACGTTCTCGATCGTAAGAACTTTGTGTCATGAAAATCATTAGAGTCCAATGTAATGATTATTACATCAGCAGAGTCGTACTTTTTCATAACTCCAGAATCGCGTTTCAGGGGTGAGAACAACTCACAGTAAGAGAAAAAATTTGCGTAAAATGTGTTGACCTAAATGTAACAATGTTTAAAATTTAGTGTATTTTTATATAAAAAATAACAAATTTTCCCCACCAGGCCGAGAACTTTCCATCTGACCCCCTAAAGAATATCTCGATTTTGCCATATTTTAAATTTTATCGATGAACTTGTTGTATCTGCCTTACATCCCCCAGCTTTGTTCGGCCAAATACTGTGTGGCAGTTCCTTTACTGTGATCGTGTGCTGCGTACTGGTCTCATTTTTAGCTAAAGTCCACAAACAACTAATCGTCGCGTTTACGAACATTGAGTGTTAGCACCCATAACTGAGCTGCCGTCGTTCCTCGTGGTAGAACTCTTAACAATGGACTGCTCCATTTTCTTTTGGCTCCTCTAGTGGCGTGATGGAGTACTACGGCGAGGTGATTTCAGTGCGTAGGCTTCCAGGACTGCAGACATGTCCATGCAAACAAATTATGTAACTTTATTTTTTTCGACATGATAGTTAAAAGTTCAGGCAGCTACTGCTAGCCTGTTACTCTGCGGAATCCCAAGAAACTTTTATAGTAGCAACAGATTAACAGTTATGAGTCAGTCCCCTAAGCACAGTGTTGGCATGTTGCGACAGGTTTCGCAGCGGCGGCAGGTACCTCCCCTAGGAGCCAGTACCTGCAGAAACGCCGCCAGCTGTTTAAGATCGGAAGTCGGGGGAGCGAGCCCGGAAACTTCACGTGGCCTCGCGGCATTGCCGTCGGCCCGGACAACAGTATCGTCGTAGCAGACTCGAGCAACCACCGCGTACAGGTCTTCGACGCCAATGGCACCTTCGCCAAGGAGTTTGGCAGCTACGGCAGCGGTGAGGGCGAATTCGATTGCCTCGCCGGAGTCGCTGTCAACCGTATCGGCCAGTTCATCATCGCAGACAGATACAACCATCGCATCCAGGTAGGTAACGTTAAGTATGCCTCTAGCTCTGCAGATGTTTCAAACTAATTCTCGCGCGATTAAAGGTCCATTCGCACTTGACAGAACGGAATTGAACAGAATGTCGAAACATTACAAAATGCATCTCATATGCCGGTATTCACACAGGCCGTCAAAGGAACAGAACGAGAGGTCAGATCAAGGTTACTCACAAGGGAACCTCCCCACCGCACCACCCTCAGATTTAGTTGTAAGTTGGCACAGTGGATAGGCCTTGAAAAACGAAACACAGATCAATCGAGAAAACAGGAAGAAGTTGTATCGAACTATGAAAAAAATAAGCAAAATATACAAACTGAGTAGTCCATGCGCAAGATAGGCAACATCAAGGACACTGTGAGCCTAGGAGTACCGTGGTCCAGTGGTTAGCGTGAGCAGCTGCGGAACGAGAGGTCCTTGTTTCAAGTCTTCCCTCGAGTGAAAAGTTTAATTTTTTCTTATTTTCAGACAATTATCAAACTTCAGGCATTCACACATAATCAACTTTGCTCTCCAAAATTCCAGGACATGTTCAGACTTGCTTGGACATATGCAGGATTTGACGGTCTACACACGGAAAAATTTAAAAGCGTTTAAAACATATGTTTTGACAGAGCACAGGGAAAACTGCAACTGTGAAACTGTTGCATGCATTTGTTGCAGTTTATGTGACCAACTCTTATGTTTTCATCACTTTTTGGGAGTGATTATCACATCCAAAAGAAAACCTAAATCGGGCAAGGTAGAAGAATCTTTTTTCCCATTCGCCAAATGTACAAGTTAGGTGGGTCGACAACATATTCCCGTCACGTGACACACATGCCGTCACCAGTGACGCATAGAACATATTAGACGTGTTTTCCTGTGGAGGAATCGGTTGACCTATGACCTTCCGATCAAATGTTTTCGGTTCCCATTGGAGAGACACGTCCTTTCGTCTACTACTCGCACGGTTTTGCGGTGCGGTCGCAAAACACAGACATAAAACTTACTACAGTGAACAGAGACGTCAATGAACGAAAGTACAGATCATAACTTTGCGAAAATAAAGAAAGTAAACTTTTCACTCGAGGGAAGACTTGAACCAAGGACCTCTCGTTCCGCAGCTGCTCACGCTAACCACGGGACCGCTGCGCTCCTGAGCTCACAGTGTCCTTGATGTTGCATATCTTGCACATAGACTACTCAGTTTGTATATTTTGCTTATTTTTTTCATAGTTCCACACAACTTCTTCCTGTTTTCTCGATTGATCTGTGTTCAGTTTTTCAAGGCCTATCCACTGTGCCAACTTATAACTAAATCTGAGGGGGGTGCGATGGGGAGGTTCCCTTGTCAGAAAGAAAGTTTTCACGTAGATATTGGTGTACGGAACGGTGTCGTCTGTTAACATCAGAAGTTAACCTAGTTCGGCCGCACTTACGCTCATTACAGTAATGGATGTTGTGTTTTTGAATCTTCTTAATCTTTATTATTTTGGTTTAGGACAAGAGGAATACTCGATACAAGTCATCGGCTGCTGTGGCGTCACAATGTGGTGTGTACTTTCACAGTTTGGTTTTTAGCTGACCAAGTAAACGAACGTGAAAGCAAAAAACCTGATTGTAGTGACAGACTGCCATGTAGCATAGCCCAAAGTCTAGGTTAGGTTGGAAGGTGACAGACTGGTTGTGAAATGGCGAAGTCAACGAAGGTGAAAGCAAAACACGTGGTGGTGTTGACGGACTGATCTGCAGCTTAGCCAGCTTCAAAATCACTGATATCACGATATAATCACCATGTTGCTTACGATGTTTGTCACATGCAAGGAGGTACTGTATAATAAGGGGAGATGTCACAAGCTTGAAGCCGACATCGGTCGCGTTAGTTGTCCCGAACATTATCTTCTTATGGAAGCAATTAGATCAAAAATATCAGCTCGCGTCATTTATGGGTGTTCTAATCATTCTAAGAATGGTTGGTCATTCGAAACATATAACAAAATAAAACTCGGTATACATATCAAACCAAAAATACCTCTCAGAATGTATTCCCGACGCTGTGTCATTCACACAAGCAAAGTAATAGTTTCTGTTTAAAAGAAACTGTCTTCTGCACATGGCAGAAATGAAGATCAAGAAGCATTCATAAACAGTAGTCAAAGTTTTGGGTCGTCTAACATGGCAATGCTGGCTTCAAAACAACAAACAGCGTAAGTCTATAGCGGCATCTCTACGTATTATATCTGCATGGTCGCATGTTTCCTATATCACTGGTCACAACCGACGACTAGTTTCGAATATTCCTCTTTATTGTTTGCTTTGTTTTCCTAACACATTGTAAATGGTTCCATGATGACATGGATTTTTTTCCGTTGAGCATTCATCCACCAAAGAAGCCAGCTATCTGAAAACGAAAAATTATTTTGTTTTACAGTAACTGGACAAATACAAAGCCTGCACAATATTTAAATAAGAACATAAATTGACGAAATAGATTTCACTAAATATTCTTTTTTTATTAGGAAAAAAGGAAGGTCTACGCATCAAGAAAAATAGTTGTTTTCAACTTTATTCAATTTACCGTACAAACTTTTTCAATAATATCCATTACCAAGTTTTCTTTGGCTATTAATAAATGTTGTTATGCTTGTTCGTTAATTTAGGATATTATGTTCCGACTTCTTGTAACGCAAACGATATTTCATAACCTCACTTTGAGCGTTAAGTAGCGGGTTAAGCAAAGTTACGTTGTGTTCAAGTCCAATCTAGTGTGAACACACCACCATTTGACAGTGGAATTGCATGTCATTCCATTCCGTTCCAACATCTAGTGTGAATCGGCCCTATACTGAAAATGTTATTATTTTGCACTCAGTGCAAATTGCCCTTATGGGACGCTAACTGCAGTTCCTGGTCATATTTCATTATACTGTAGCGACCGCTACTCACGTCGACTACCGTGTCTGCCCACGTTAGTCCCGTTCGCGCCATCCATAGATACAGTTGTGTCGCAAATTCAGTGACTGCTCGGCAATAAATGAATAGCGAAAACCGCCAAGTTTGAATCCGCCGCTTGGAGGGCTGAAGAATGTTGTTTCCTACTCCTTCGAGTTATCATTTTTGTTTTTATGCTCATTCTGTTCCTTGGTTACTGTTTTTGTTGTTTACAAGTCACCCATATAGCAACTATGCTTCTTTTTCTGTAATTCCAAGCAATAAACCATTCAAGTATATTCTCAGTGCGTGTTCGAATATTTATTAAGAACTGGTAGTTCTACATGACGAGAATATACCCGTCAATACTGAATGTTTCAAAATGAATGTGGGAGTTTTAAAACTTAATAGCATTTTTTACTTTCAGCTTCCAATTACCATATGAGTAAACTTTAAATAAAAGAACAACTCGGTTCTGTTTGTGTACCTTGTGCATACATGTGTACTGTTTCCTGTATCTGCCATTAGAAAATGCTAGTAGCAAAGATGATGACTGGTTTATTTTACGCTTTGCAAGGACTGACTCTCTTGTTACAACACAAAATACATTTTGTATCAAGTTCCATTGTAACCCTTCAAGTGATAATATCCATCAATGATGTCATCATTTTAAAGACATCGGCTGTCTCTACATAGGAAAGAGTACTCGATGACTAAGAGTGACCAAAGAAAATGTTGAACGAGTGAGGGAGTCTCTCACATGTAGCCCCACGAAATCAGTTTGGAAAATTAGTCGTGAATTAGCAATTCCAGTGATGTCTGTATGGAGACTTTTAAAGAAACACTTGCAAATATGTCATCATTTGCAGTTGTTAAAAGCTCTAAAGCCTGCAGACTACCATTTAAGTGACAACTTTGTAAAAAAATTGTTGTTGCATGATGATGAAGATATTCTAGAGCTTGTCATCTACAGTGATGAGTCTACTTTTCACCCAAGTGGAAATGTGAACATACATAATGTGTGCATCTGACGGTCAAAAAAATCCCTGCAAGATGGCACAATTGCAACGAGACTCCCCTAAATTGAATATTTTTGTTGCCATACCCTGGCACGCAGTTAGTGGGCATTACTTTTTCTGTGAATCGACTGAAATTGATGTTTCTTATTTTGGTGTGCTAGAACTATGGATTTTTCCTAGACTGGAAGAAGCTGAGCCACAGAACTTTATTTACCAGCAATATGGTGCACCATCTCACTAGCATAATTCAGTATGTCACTGGTTAAATGACACTGTACTCAACTGCTGGATAGGACGCAAGGGGTTGTTTGAAAGCTCATTTTGCATGACCTCCACATTCACTTGATCTGACGCTATTGTACTTTTACTTTTGGATATTCAAAAAGGATCATATGTATATACATCCACTACCAGCTAGTATAGCTGACTGAAGAAACAGGATTTACGCAGTTGTTACAACAATTACTACAGACGTACTGAACAAGGTCTGGGAGGAACTCTCGTATTGACTCAATGTGTGTCATGTGATTAAACACTTATAAGTAAACAATATCTGAGTTACTCTTTCATTTGATGTATTATTTATAATTGTAAATTGAGCGTAATAAATGTTCTTCTTCTTCTTTCTTGGCTCTACAGCTCATGATGACCCTTGGTATCTTCTACAGTTTCCTTCCATTTCTCTCAGTCCTTTGCCAGTACTCTCCAGTTTCTATAGCCCATCTTCCTAAGATCTTCGATTACTCCATCTTCCCATCTGGCTCTTGGTCGACCATGTCCTCTCTGCTCTCCCGGCTTTCCTTGTAATATTCTTTTTGATACCTCTGTATCATTCATGCGCGCCACATGTCCCGCCCACCTCAGTCTGGATGATTTCACTATCCTCCTGATGGGTTGGTCTTTGTATATGATGCACAACTTATGTTTGTATCCCCTCCTCCATCCTCCTCTTTCACAGATTGGGCTGATGATTCGTCTAAATACCTTTCTTTCAAATGCATCCAATATTTCAATATCTTTAGTTGTTAATGTCCAGGTTTCAGAATCATATGTGAACACCGGTCATATAAGTGATTTGTAGAAAGTTAATTTAGTGGTATGAGTCAGGAGCCTTGAGGACAGAAGTCTTGTTAGGGCAAAATAGGCTCTGTTGGCTTGTATTAATCTCTGCTTAATTTTATAGGAGGTATCATTTAGATGGGTAGCTGTCGAGTCCAGGTATTTGAAATGTTCAACCCTCCCTAACATATAATCGCCCATTGTTATTGCATTTAGCATATTTTCTCTATGTGCTTTTCCAGCTGCCATATATTTTTTGTTCATTAATAATTAACCCCATGTTTCTACTAGCCTGGTTGAGAGCCGTAAATGTCTCTTCCATTGCTTTTTGTTTTCTTGCTATTATATCTATGTCATCTGCACTGATTTATAGAAGATCATTCCTCTATTCAGAAGATTTGCATTTCTCATCGCCCAATCTAGAGTGGTATTAAAGAGAAGACATGCCAATGCATCCCCTTGTCGCACTTCGTTTTTAATACTCAATGTATTGGACATCATTCCTCCTATTCTTATACTACCTTGTATTTCGCTCATTGTCATTCTTACCAGCCTTACCAACTTTCTCAAGATTCCCAGTTCAACTAGGGCTTGATATAACTGCTCTCTATTTATGTTATCATAAGCTGCTTTGAAATCTATAAAGAGGTGATGCGTGCCAACCCCGTATTCATTTGTTTTTTTCCAGGATTTGTCTGAAGGTGAATATTTGATGTATAGTTGACTTCCTGGGGAGAAATCCGTGTTGGTACAGCCCTGTCTCACTCTGTGTGATTGGGAGGATTCTGTCGAATAGTATATTAGAGACTATTTTATATCCCAGATTAAGTAGTGTGATCCCTCTGTAATTGACATACTCCCTCTGATCTCCTTTCTTATCTATGGGAAATATGATACCCTCTTTCCATTGTTGGGGCATTTTCTCCTCTTCCCACATTCTGGTGAACATTTTCAGAAGGCTTCATTCCAGCTCTCTACCTCCTTGCTTAAACAGTTCTGCTGGAATACCATCTGCCCCTGCCAACTTGTTGTTTTTCAATTTCTTCATGGCAATTTTCACTTCTTCTACATTTGGTGGGGCAGTGTTGTTGTCTAGGTCCTCTTCCCCATTCGTTTCTATTGGATTCCCTGGTACAGTTATTCTATGGTTGAGGAGGCTATAAGAATACCTGCACCATCTTTCACATATACCCTTCTCTTCACTTATTATATTCCCTGTATCACCTTTTATTAAGCTTGTTTTACTACCAAAAGGCTTCCATGTCGCATTCACCTTTCTATAGAATTTTCGTATTTCATTTTTGCTTCTCATGAGCTCCATTTCTTTGACACTTGCTTTCATCCATTCTCTCTTTTTTCTTTGGTGAGTCCTCTTTTCAATCCTCCAGTTTTCTTTGTATTCTTCTGCTATCCTTCTCGTACAGTGTGATCGCATTGACCTTCTATATGCTTCGTTCCTTTCTTTAGGTGCTATTTCGCATTTGGTATCAAACCATGATGGTCTTACTTGTCTTGTCCCAATTCCAAGTATCTGTTTTGCTGATGTCTCCACCATCTTTTTTATTGCTCCCCACTGATCTTAGATGTTGTTATATTCTCCAACATTTTCTGGAATCCAAGTTATTTTCTCCTGATACTGTTCTCTAACTTTCACTGACTCTAAAGTTGTTATATTTCTGTGCCCTGGGTCAGACTCCTTTTGCTGCATTAGATATCCTTGCCCTCACCCATGCCCATACCAGAAAGTGATATGTATCTATGTTTGGGTCTCTGATACTCCTCATGTCCAGTAGGACCGATTTTTGTCTCACATCTATCACAAATGGTCGATCTGGTTTACCGTGTTTCCATTTGGTAAGGTCCATGTTCCCCAACGTATTTACACTCCTGGAAATGGAAAAAAGAACACATTGACACCGGTGTGTCAGACCCACCATACTTGCTCCGGACACTGCGAGAGGGCTGTACAAGCAATGATCACACGCACGGCACAGCGGACACACCAGGAACCGCGGTGTTGGCCGTCGAATGGCGCTAGCTGCGCAGCATTTGTGCACCGCCACCGTCAGTGTCAGCCAGTTTGCCGTGGCATACGGAGCTCCATCGCAGTCTTTAACACTGGTAGCATGCCGCGACAGCGTGGACGTGAACCGTATGTGCAGTTGACGGACTTTGAGCGAGGGCGTATAGTGGGCATGTGGGAGACCGGGTGGACGTACCGCCAAATTGCTCAACACGTGGGGCGTGAGGTCTCCACAGTACATCGATGTTGTCGCCAGTGGTCGGCGGAAGGTGCACGTGCCCGTCGACCTGGGACCGGACCGCAGCGACGCACGGATGCACGCCAAGACCGTAGGATCCTACGCAGTGCCGTAGGGGACCGCACCGCCACTTCCCAGCAAATTGGGGACACTGTTGCTCCTGGGGTATCGGTGAGGACCATTCTCAACCGTCTCCATGAAGCTGGGCTACGGTCCTGCACACCGTTAGGCCGTCTTCCGCTCACGCCCCAACATCGTGCAGCCCGCCTCCAGTGGTGTCGCGACAGGCATGAATGGAGGGACGAATGGAGACGTGTCGTCTTCAGCGATGAGAGTCGCTTCTGCCTTGGTGCCAATGATGGTCGTATGCGCGTTTGGCGCCATGCAGGTGAGGGCCACAATCAGGACTGCATACGACCGAGGCACACAGGGCCAACACCCGGCATCATGGTGTGGGGAGCGATCTCCTACACTGGCCGTACACCACTGGTGATCGTCGAGGGGACACTGAATAGTGCACGGTACATCCAAACCGTCATCGAACCCATCGTTCTATCATTCCTAGACCGGCAAGGGAACTTGCTTTTCCAACAGGACAATGCACGTCCGCATGTATCCCGTGCCACCCAACGTGCTCTAGAAGGTGTAAGTCAACTACCCTGGCCAGCAAGATCTCCGGATCTGTCCCCCATTGAGCATGTTTGGGACTGGATGAAGCGTCGTCTCACGCGGTCTGCACGTCCAGCACGAACGCTGGTCCAACTGAGGCGCCAGGTGGAAATGGCATGGCAAGCCGTTCCACAGGGCTACATCCAGCATCTCTACGATCGTCTCCATGGGAGAATAGCAGCCTGCATTGCTGCGAAAGGTGGATATACACTGTACTAGTGCCGACATTGTGCATGCTCTGTTGCCTGTGTCTATGTGCCTGTGGTTCTGTCAGTGTGATCATGTGATGTATCTGACCCCAGGAATGTGTCAATAAAGTTTCCCCTTCCTGGGACAATGAATTCACGGTGTTCTTATTTCA